>NW_016911671.1:551792-554523 GCF_001483705.2 Eufriesea mexicana | reverse complement strand
CCTCCTTAGGACCCCTGGAAGACGCTTTTTTCCGATCTTCTTCTTCGCCGCTCCCGTCGTGATTCCCTGACCTTTTTACCTGTGAAAGGGCTACCTCGACGGGCCGGGCACGACGAAATAATCAAGTCCACCTGAAAGCAAACGGGACGCAAAGGGGCGAGTATTAGAGGGAACGGTTCGTTACTCGAGGAATTTCGACGATGGACGTAATGCCAACTCTCGAGATCGATATCGAGCAATCGAAAGATCTCCTGTGGCCCTTGAGAAACGTGGACATCAAAGATGGATCCTGGATGCTTTCGACGGAGTCTTGGAAAGGGGTGAAATTGGAGTCCACTTGGAATTAATTTCGAAGTACTTTTGACAGGATTTGGAGTGAATATGCTGATAAATATGAAGATTTGATTGGCTGTCTTTGTAGACATTATGGAGATTCGTGGACATCGAAGATGGAGTCTGGACATTTTCGATGCAGACTTGCAGAGGAATTAAATTTGATTCGACTTTGAATTAATTTCGAAACAATTCTAATTGACTTTGGGATAGGAAATGAAGATCTAATTGACTACCTTTGTGAATCTTGAGAAGATTCTAGGAGATCAAAGACGGATACTGGATACTTCCAACGAAGACTCGGGGAGGAATTAAATCTTATCTAATTTGGAGTTAATCTCAAAGTAATTTAGGATAATCCTGGTGTCATGCATAGAATCTTCAGAGGATGGAATATAAGACACTGGGATCTCATTTCTGATTGAAATTACATTCGATCGTGTTACACAGGTCGCGAGACAGTTAATTTTGTGACCAAGTATAGGAGACAAAATGGCCGGCGATCTCTGCGTTGGTCAGCTGGAAAGAAGCGCATGCTGCAACAAAAATTCGAAGAATAAATGGAGGATAAAACAGAAAAGTGGAATAATTCGACGAGAGGGTAGATGAATCGGAGTTGCTCGTGACGTTAGAACGACGTCGGTTCGTCAAGCTTAAAGTACGAAACTCTATCTTGAATTCTCTCAGTTTACCTCGAAATCGATTAAACTTGTGACATGTAATATGGTACAATAAAATATCCAAGATGCAACCCAAATATCTGTCTCCCAAACAAAACTATACGTCTCCATAGAACGACGGAGACCTGAAAACGGAGGGTGGTGAAAAACAACCTCATCTCCGAAACCGAGCCTTGATCTACTTTGCAAACTGGCTCCACTTCGGGAACGGGTCAGACGATTATTAAAGCTCCTCCGTCAGAACCGACGACGTTCTCGCCCCATTTCAACCCCAGCTCTCGATATTCGCAGCTAAGCGTCCAATGATCAGCGGAAAGCGCATAAATTCGCAAAAACGTCGTTAACTGAACTGTTCGGTTTACCTAGAGGAAATCGTGCTTCTAGCCGGAGTTTCATCGAGCTTACACGATATTTCTGATGTCCGTGGACGTGCTGGGTGAACTACGAGATGGATGTCGCTCGAGTTGCGACACTTCGACTCCCGAAGGGAGTTTCGTGTCCACCTGAATCACGTGTGCAAAGCAGATTGGTATTTTCTCAGACGAATTATTCGTAACAATTATCGATGATCGCAAAGAATCAAAGGAGAAGAAAAATGGGACAAAAAGGTGCGTGGAAAATCTTTGGAGCTCTTTACCTTTTAGCAGAAAAAGACACAGACGTTTAATTTTGCGTGGAAGAAGAAAAATTTGAATGGCGAATTGAAGATTAATCCAAAATTTTTTTAGAGAAAATGATAGTACTCGTTAAAGAAGTTTCGTTTGAAACAAGTCCTCAAAGACCTCGTTTATTTTCTGACTATAGAAGATGGGAGGTAGACCTCTCGTAGGAGATTTAAGAAGCGAAAATTGGATCTAGATTTTCCTCCATTTCTTGTCAAAAAGAAACACTACTATTTCCATACTATGGAAGGAAAACTTTACATTTTTTACTAAAGGTACTTGTAACTACCTTGACAGTATATCTAATAAATAATGATAGTATATTTAATGGATCTAAGTTCGATCATTTTATGAATTCTTTGGACAAATAGTCTGAGTAAAATTGGTAAGATTGGTACACGAATGACATATTTATTAAGCTTGGTCGTCGGAAGGTAGAGGATGTCCAACTGCCTTGCAACTTCTGAAGAAGGCAAAAAGACTCAATCACGTAAGTACAGTGCGTGCCTCAGAAGAAGTCACTGCTCTACCTATCCACCTCATCGACAATTTTTGTCACGCAGTTCAACTGCCATTTGTCTAGAACAGAAAACGTGTGTTAAATGGAACGTCCCTCTTCCACTCAGACCAATTAGACTTGCATTTCGTAGGACTTCTTGCGAGACGCACACGGTACATAAATTCCTTCGAAACCAATCCACTTCTCAGTCCTTCCAATTACTTCAAGTCCTAAATCTTCAATTCGTAAAATCTTTTTACGATTCGCTTTTCTTTACACGCTGTCCCAGATAGATCCTCAAACGCTGGACTCCAGAGGCTTCGGTCTCTAAGGACGTACTTATGCACCTACTTCAGAAGCTTCTCAAAAGCGACATTCGAAAGCACGATGCGTACCAAGCTTGTCAATTGGTATACAAATTAAATCTAATTACAAGAAAGAGTCGGTCCGAGAACGATTTTTCGCGACTCTTCTGACAAAGCTAAACACTGGCTAGATAGGTACAGACCGTTCGAAAGGTACAGCCTGACGACCTGTAGGGAAGCTTTTCGAAATTT
>NW_016911671.1:519915-551699 GCF_001483705.2 Eufriesea mexicana | reverse complement strand
GGAAACTTTTCGAAATTTCTAGGTGTCTATCGGCATGGCTACAGTCTCAAGGAATTATACACATTAGTCCATAACAATCTGAAATTTTTAAAAGCAGTTTAACGGTGGTTCTTCTGCCACGCCGCAGCTCTTCCTGTCACGTTACGGAGCAGAAGAAGGAAGAGAAGAAAAGAACGCCAGAATGTGCGTGCGTCGCATAGATTTGGGTCGGACCTGCATACCTGATACTGGTCGTCCTGGTCTGGCTGAGGCTAGGGTGCCTTTTCACCGGCGTCCTGTAACCCCTTCTTGGACAGCAAATCCACCAGCCACCGCAGGCTGCAGACAGGAAGCTCTCCCTGAAGTGCTTTGACATGAATCCGTAGATGATCGGATTTATGCAGCTGAAACACGACGTGACAGTATAGCGATATCGATGACTATAGCATCGCGTGGGGATTCAAAGGTACAATAGGTGAGTGACGAGCAACCTTTGCGTCAGCCAGTGTGCCAAATTAGAAAATTTACCATTTCGTGTCTTGTGAGATTTTTACATTCGAGTAAAAGTCAAGAAGGTAAACGTCAAAAGTTGGAGCAAGTCAAAAGAATTGTCGAAGCCTTGGCAGGCTACAGATAGGCGATGAAGTGTTGCTCGTCACTGAGATAGATGGTTCAGATATCGTAGGAATTAATAAAGTAGAAAATAGTAAAAGCCTGAAATCAGGTCAAGACTAATGGTGAAGATGGTGCACTCGAATAGCTTGGTGAATGTAATTTGCCATTACCATCCTTACCCTTTACTGTCAAGCTTCTACAAGATTGTAACAAATTTGTGAACAATGATCGAGTGTGCCCTGCAAATTATGGATCATTAGTGAACGTAATAGGATGGAATTTTCTCACGGATCGTTGCACAGGCGAATTATTACGTTAACGTAGGGTTATTACATGGAGAGCATGACTCGCGTCTGGGCTATAACCGTTAATGTCCACAGACCGTACTGCAGACGGAAATAAGCGAAACGAAAATCGATAAGGAGCCACGCGAAAACGGCTCCCATTGGGACAACGATTTCGTGGAAATTAATTAAATGCTTCTGCACCTACACTCCATTCCCGTAGGACTGCGCTATAAATCGCAAGAAAACATGCAACTGAGAGTCACAGTTACACGGAGCCACGAATTCCCTCAAGTACACGGCATTTAATCGGCCGATTCTTCATAATTACGCAGATACGCTTCTGGTTGCATTTGCAATTTCCTAAATTGAACAAGGCCCACCACCTTCAGTCCTCTCTCAAACCGATTACTTAGTCACTACCACATATTCGACTAAGGATTATTTTGGAGTGTCTATCTGGTTGGAAGCTGCTCAATTTATACATTGGAACAGTAGCCAAAGGAAAGAAGAACGATGGAAAATATATATCAGTCGACCTCGAAACTTCTTCCCGACGATGTGTCGCTTCAGGGGTTAATCCATCTTCCTGAGAAAATAGACGAGAGTGGATAGCCTCGCATCTCTAATGCTCCACGTTAACTCTGCGAAGAAATTAAACGAAACAGGATGGAAAGCTATTCGAGTGCAGGAGATGAGCTTATGTATGTTCTGTCATCTCTAACAAGTGAATCTAACGAACGCAAACAGGCATATTCGATAAAGCAGAAGCCTGATAACCTTTTGATATACCTGTTGAAGTAAGCCATCAGCTGAAAGACCGTGTTGAGGTGCTTGTGAGTGTCAGCCTTCACCCGTGGCAGGATCCCATAAGCTGTGAGCATGTTGTCAACCAGAATGGGAGCCCAGCAGATGACAAATAGCACCACGACTGCCACCAGCATCTTCACCACCTGTTCATCAACAGAGTTTCATTATTCAGATCTAATTACTTTGTCGAGATGTATAATAATTCATAAGATAGCTCTCATTTATGTGGGATTAATGCTAGATAAGTCCTCTGCTGACAAAGGTCTGCTTGTTTATTAAACGACGACTCTGTTTTAATAACAAACAGATTTAAACTAAAATATTACACTATCTTTCCCTCAATCTTGGACTCTAACTCTTAAATACTCGATGTCCTACTCACTATGGTTCGACTGTATACATTCTAACTCGCCTTTATTCGTTTCCCACGCGACCTCACCCACGATGGGCCAGGTACTTCAGACACTCGGATGCATCCCTAGACTTTCGTTCATTGCTTGCACTCGACTCGGTCATAAATATCTCATTCATACAATCCATGCACACGGTCATTTGTCCGTCCTCACGCACTCCAGATATCATCCTGAATGCCCGAGCTGAAAAATGAATAATGTTATGCAAAAAATAAATAAAAGAATTTTCTAAAATTCCAGCATATACGTTGATTGAATTAGAAAATAGGACTACTTGATTGAAATGCCGTCTTCATTATATACCCCATTGTTATCGTATGGCGTTGAACTAGGGCATCCCTTATCTACTCGTTACATCCGATACGGGTCTTAATACTACTTCCTTTGCTGTCCTTCACAACTCGCGATACTACGTTAATAAGATGACCACCTAGCTGTCCTCTCGTTACCGTTAGTTTGGTGCAAATTTTACTTCCACGTATTAAAGGATGAATTATTAAATTAACCCGATATTCCGTTCCATTAAGCATATTGATCGGCACGATCTATAAAATGATAAAGGAAGTACGTGTCTCAGGGAAAGTAACTTCGTGGTTAATTTCTCCCCCCGCCCCCTGCTTCCTTCTTCTCTCGCTCTCTATTGAGTTACGACTCGAAACGATCCCTCCTTTTTAAAACTTGCCAGTTCGTCCTACATTTCGCCGCTTTTAGCCACCCCTTAAGACAAGCTGTGCTCTCTCTGGGCGAATTCCACCTCCCCGAACGTAACTTTATCAATCGATGCTAGCTACTCGAAGATTGTTTTCGATCGTGCCCCATGAACTTAGTACTCGTTCTACACTCTCCCGTAAATTAATCGAATTCGAACACAGCTGCGTATTAATTAAATTTAATTAGACCCCGTGTACCCCCGTTCCTCTCGATTACTTCGACTTAATCACCAAACGATTATCTCGAAAAGCGTTCGTTTTACTTGCGTAGGAAGTCTGTGCAAGAGGTTGTTTGTCTACCAACCCATTGGGCATGAGCGATGCTGAAAGAGAAATACGAGATGAAAGTCAGAGGAACGTGAAGCTTATAATGAAACAGTAAATTGGATATACATCATACTGAATATGGTAAATTAAAATTGCATTAAAATTATAATTTTCAAGCTTCGACTGGAAGATTGGAGTTTATGGGGTTGAAATATTGGAAATAATTAATATTTTAATCATTAATAATTAACCCTTTCGCTTCGAGCGCCGCTTATAAGCAACATCCACTCTACAACCTCTAAGTACGAGCACCCCATATTGGCGGCGACCACGTGACGACTCCTGGGTACGTACAGCTCATATATCCGGCATCCAAAACATGCTGTGGGGGGTCCTACCCCCACGGTCGTTGATGTCGACTCATCGTGGGTATCCTCGTTGGCAGTGTAGCTAGAAGGGACAGTAAGAAAAGGAGGGGATGCATTTCGTCCCGGGCCTGCTAGTGGACTCACCAATAAGGCTACCCTAGCAGGCCTTGCCTTAGACTGAGATACTATTGGAAGGTCGGGAAGTTATATATATAGAAATTGGAAATTTTCCGAGAACTTGCGAGAAAGTAAATACTCTAGTATTACTCTAGTAGCGAAGATAAGAATAATGGTCGCTACAATGCGTATACAAGTGCCATTTGTATACGATTGTTTTATTCAACACAGTAGTTATTTAACACTAGAACTACCAACCCAGTCAAAATGACTAGTCCCAGAATTTTCCTTTTTGCAATCACCGAACACATACACCTGCTTTAAGAATAAAATTGGTATCAACTCGTATTAAGAAAGAACTGTAATCAATATATTCACTCGTATTCATCGTACCGCTGAAATTACTATAATATATGTACGTTATAGTTAGGTACCCATTAAAGATCGATAGTTCTGGTGTTAAGACTTGGGAAAACCACGCGCACCGTGCATATTTCTGGCATGCGCTTCCGTTCAGTGACCGTAGATCGGTGTACTGAATTGTCAAAGTGAAAGAGTTAAAATAAAATAATAAAGGGAAATTCTTGAGACGAGAAGATACCAACGACAATTATGACAGTGAAAGAAATTATCGTCTGTCGTAATATACTCGTAATTCGATTTAACGAGTGAAATACATTGACACGTATATTGCACCACTAGTTTCACGGATGTCTCGAAGTAAAAAGAAAATTGAAGGAAAAGTAAGTAAAACACGAGGCTATTTACATAAATGGAAAACTGATTTGTTGAAGAAGTATCACTGGAAATATACGATAATTAGCATTCGAAGGAGAGTGGCAGCGGTTTGGTTAGGCAAATTGTCTTTCTGCAAACTCAAACGAACGGTAAAGCGATATTGA
The DNA here is from genome assembly GCF_001483705.2 of Eufriesea mexicana. Taxonomy (NCBI): domain Eukaryota; kingdom Metazoa; phylum Arthropoda; class Insecta; order Hymenoptera; family Apidae; genus Eufriesea; species Eufriesea mexicana. The sequence continues at coordinate 547,234 of NW_016911671.1, read as the reverse complement.
ACTTTTATGAATTCCAACCAAGAACTTTCCGAATCAAACGAGCTTCTCAGACCATGCTTCCCGGCTGTTTTCTATTGGACAGCGTTCTCTGGAACACCGTGTAACTTGGCAGTTAAATATTCATGTACCTCCGACACCTATTGTACTTAATTATCTCTCTACTATCGCAGTGCATCGCTGCATCGCTGTGTTCACGCTGATCGATCTCTTAACAACAGTTTCTAACTTTTAAATGACAATCAAGAACCATGGAAAATTATAATTATAATACAGAATTATAAAATAAGAGTGGATAGAATATATAACAAAATATGAGAGATGACAAGCAGAGAAATTTTTTGAAAATGAAATAATTCGATTAGGGAGGTAATAGTGCACCGGATGTATAGAAAAATAATGAAATTACATATAGTTGTGGGAGGTTCTCCCTTACTGTTGTTATAGTCAGCTGGTCAGACAGGCATCCTCGGTATTGATGGTGATGATGGAATGTGGTGTTGGAAGGGACAAAAGAAAAATAGAGGGGTGCATTTCATCCTGGACCTCACCAGTGGATTCATCAGTAAAGCCCAAAAAAATTTTTTTTATATGTATATAAGTAAATAAGGTCCTGCCTCAGATAGGGATACTATTATATGAAGATATAAAGTCTGGAAACATATAGAAAATGGAGGGTTTACCGAGGACTTGGGAAAAAATCCTCGAACCTCCTTAAACCTGGAACCCATCTACTAGCGAGGGTGAGAATGATGCCGCCACATAGCAACTATTCGATATATTTCATCCACAAAGGGTTAAGACTGTCTATATCACCCCTGCCTAACCTGATCTAAATTCATCCCTTAAAATCCTCTTACAATAAATACAGACGAAAATAATTCGCTATTCACTCTTGTCATCTATCATTTATCGTTGACAGCCAACGAGAGAGAGTACTTCGAGCTACCATCTGTACATCCCCATAATTCTTTCTAACCTGTCTTATCGTTCGGGACTCCTCTTCCGTTTGGCCATCTTCTCGATGAGCTCGACGATTATTCCGCACACTGTGCCTCTGCGTCATAGGTATGGATTCCGCGTCCACGTTCGTCGGAGTCACCCTGTAACATCGAAGAAAAAGGAATGAAAAAGAAAGTCTGAAGATAAGATAAGAAAAATGAACTCTGGTTTGTCCGAGTCAATTATATATTTATATATTTATATAGTTAGTTAATATTTTCAACTATTTTCTTTTTTGGCACGCAAAAGTTGTAAAAGGCGCAAAAGGTCGATTACCTAACTTCAAAGCACTACCAAAAATTTTCTCTTCGATGTTCTTATAGTCACGTTCGTACTGAATAGAATGGACGTTTGTTTGTCCACTTCGGAAAAGAAGAACAGCGGGAATCGTGACAACCATGCAGACATGTTCAATTAAAGGGGCACTACGAAACTAGCTATATCTTCGACAATTTTCAATATTTTTTTATAAAAAAAATGGTGTATACTCCTTAAATATAGATCAAAACTATGCCGTAAATCCCAAAACAATTGTCTTTATGGTTCTCAAAAAAAAAATTCTAAATAGCACCTAAAATATTGACCTCTAGACTAGAGTACCCTTTAAGTCTACGATACTGTACGAACGAATCGCGAATCCATAAATTCTTCGCGATTTGTGGTAAAGTGGCAATTAACCTTCGCGAAAGACACCCTCTGCCGAACTTATCGCGTTTCCATGTACTCAGAGTACTCCCACGCCCGCGAGAACGCTTTGTTCCGCAATTTTTCGGCTGCAATCCGTTTCGCCTTTGTAACCAGGGGAACACAGATCGCGCGTGTCTCAGGGCCCGTTCCGGATCTCAAAATTACCACGGATTTCAAGCGCGGCTTTAACGTCGAATTACGCGACCGATAAAGCGACAGAAATAATCGTAACTCGTCTGGCTAGGCACCGAGATACCAGAGGACAGAAGCGGTCCTGTGCTCCCTGTACCGGGGAAACAATGCGCGTTACAGTGACTTTGAAGGACGGTATTGCGAGGGTGACATTAACCCTTTGGACACGAGTGACGACGATCAGCTGCTGGTTTACTAATGTAATTCGAATTGAGAGGCAGAGACGAAGGTAAATATATTATTATTTAAAGTAATTTAATAATTGATATCTGGAATATTGATATAAAACAATTCTGTATTAATAAATTTTGATTTGCGATGTTTTTTTACGTTAGGGTGAAAATTTCGATTTTATGATAGAAAAGATTCGAATTGTTTCTGCTTTGTGACTAAATAGGGTTAATTTCCTTCGTTTGCGAAGGGTTAAATCGTAGACTTTAAAATTGAGACATTGGTAAAATAAAATGAAGACTGGAAAATGAGAAAGAAAATATATTTCTTCCTGTTGATAGACTGGTTCTTTATACAATTACCGTGGTTAGAGAATTAATTGATCAAGTTTTAGGAATATTTTGAGGAAACTTGGGATTTTAAATGAAAGAAAAATGTAAATACAGTGTCTTTTTTCTTCAATCGTAGAAAGAATAAATAATACGATAAAACAAATGGCCAGAGATTAATTCCTGTTGAAATATATTCAATTCATACTTCGCGCCTTGGAGAGTTCTCACAACGTGTTGGCAACACTCGAAAGTTACTATATATTATATATTGTGAATGTTGGTGGGCTTTAGTATTTGGTGTTCAGTGCCCACATGCAATAGAACTATAATAAAATCGGTATCAATCGTTACGAATATACGGTTGTATTATTAAGAATCTGTTTCACCTTCCACCTCCTATTATATTAACAATTCCTTTACGATTTTTACCGTTTCAGTAGTCCCTGTGTTTTAAGAAAATTATCTCGAGCCACGGGAAAATTTGTATAATAAATAATACGCTGCATAAAATAATTTCGAAATATACCTAAAAGCTGAGAAATATTATTATCGCCATAACGAGCAGGAATTCTTCCTTCCTCGAATACGAGACGGAGGATCAAAGAGAGCTTCCGAACTATATTTACGAAGATGCAACACGATGCATCGACATATTTGCTTCGATTTTTAAATCGGGAAATTTCCACAGGACTACTCTGCAAAGCGTGTTTGCCTTTCGATCGTGGAAAAAAGAGTCTGACAAGTGTAACATAGGCGTACACAGAATTCCAGCCACGTATATCTGCCGAATAGATCGATACGCGAAATGCGTGGCGAAAATTGCGAAAAGGAAAATTTCCCACTGAGCAAATTGTACAAAGCGTCGAAATTTACCGTGAAACCGATAAACGAAAATGTCCAATAAGACTGAAGCTACGTCAAAGATTACGTGATCGTTTAATAATTAATATTTCGTATTCATAGATTATTCACGTCGCGTAATGTTCTACGGTTAAATAAATAAATACTAAATATTACTAACATAACGGGTGACCCAAAATTCACGCAGAGAAGAATTTTAATAGAAAACACGGGTTGTTTAATTAAAAATTGTAAATATTGCTGGACAAGGAAACCGTGTTGTTCTTTCGCAACTATTTTGAATTACCCTGAACTGTCAACTGTCACGCTGTATTTTATTTTCGTTGGCAACACTTTACCGAGCAAATGGCGCAAAATTCAAATCCTGCGTGAATTTTGGGACACTCTATTTCACGGTGCAAGTAATTACACGCGGCACAACGGAGATAAATAACGAGAAGCAAAGAAAAATACGGATCATAAATCACGAATGAGAGTTACAAAGCTGATTATGAAGCTTTCGAGCAAATAACGCATTCTGATTATTAGCCGGCAAGTAATTCCGGTGAAAAATGAATGGAAAATAAAGGAGAGGGAAAACAATCTGGAAATATGCATGGAAAAGCTGTATATATGGCGAAAGCCGTGCGTGGAATTCACAGAATCTAAAACATAAATGTTTTATGAAATTAAGCTTCGATTGTAATCGAGTGCAGTCGATCGTGACCGCCGAATTTTTTACGGAACAGGTATACAGTCTACTATAGAAGGGTAGAAATCGATCTGAATTTCAATTTTTCCTAATCTCCATCGGCGGATAATACGACTAAAGTCCTCGATTAAATCGGACCAAGGATAATCGAACGCGTTGTCAGCGAAATTCATTGTATCCTGATCTCCGCGAAAATAAATGCGAATATATGAAAATCGTGAAAATTACGACCGACAAAGGGGGTGAAATTTTTTATTAAAATCGAGACAATTCGTTTAATCTCTGAACTAAGTGAATTACGTGGGAATCCTTCCCCTCCCCCATGGTTGCTGGGGTGTGTTTAGCCAGGCATCCTCTGATTTTTCGGTGGTGCTAGATGGATGAAAGGGAAAGAAAGGGATGCTTCGTCCTGAGCCTGCTAAGGACCCTAGCCTTACCACCGAATAAGGTCATAACACTAGGCCTACCAGTGGACTCATTTATGGCGGCATCATTCTCACCCTTGCAACTAGATGGATTTCAAGTTTAGGAAAGTTAGAGGATTTTCATATAAATTCTTAGTAAACCCTCCGCTTCTTATATATAGAATTTCCAAATTTTCCAATAGTATCTAATAGTAATATCTAATAGTAATATAGTATTAGGGTCTACTAGTAAAAGTTCACTAGCAGGCCTAGTGTTATGACCTTATTCATCGGTAAGGCTAGGGTCCCTAGCAGGCTCCCTTGTATTTACATCCTTATTTCAGTACGAATGGGAAAAATCGGTGGAAAAATACCGTTCTGCTTCGAACGAAGCAGAGATTCCTCGAGACAGGAAGGAATAAAAGAGATACGAAGGAACTTACGTGCGTCGAGACGTCATGTGGTATCGACGTTTCATGACTCGCCAAATCTCCCAACAAATGGCCGTGTAACAATACGCCATCACGGTTAGGGGTAACACCAGGACCAGAACCAGCATATAAACCTCGTGTGCACGCCATAAAAGTCCAGCTTCTGAATCACGCACGCACCAGTAAGCAATTACCCTCATTCCAACTTCCTTGTGCGTCTGAAACAAAATTTCACATCCACTTTTAACACCTTTTCCATTCCATAATTACGAATAATAATATACCTTTATACAACAATCAAAATATTCCAAATACCCCACATTATCCAACTTTCAGCAGGTGTTCATGCAGTAATTACGAATAACATCGTATTTATTTTTAAATGATCGTCAAAATACCTCGAGTATCCCAAATTTTTCGGCCATTTTTATCAATAATTGCTTACAATATCGCACTATTAAATAACAATATAAACGATTGCCAAAGAAACTCGATTTCGAAGAACCTCTTAACCCTTTGCACTGAAAATTATTTTTCAATTTTTTTTGTTGCCAATAACTCCCTGCCAATTTAAGTATTTTATTTGAAATTTACTTCACTCGACAGTTCCTCGACTGCCACTTATTTCAAACAATTTTGTTTACTGCTTATATTAAATATAGTAAATTATCTCAAAATTGTTATAATTTATATTTTAAATGGAAGTAATTCGAGTAATTACTTATTCTCTATTTTCTCGTTTAGTAAATAAAGAATGAAAAACCGTGGAATACAACTCGATATAGTTGTTATGACAAAAACTGGTGTCGAATCACACTGGACAAAGGAGTGCAATGGGATAAGTCTCTTAAATCGTACGAAACGCGAGTCTATGCAAAGGAAACAAGAGTATCAGTTGCGTTCAGAACCCTTGCCAATTTTATATCTGTTTATACTGGAATACTGAAAATTCCTCTCGGGGGCGGATTTCTTCGAGATCCCTGGAAAGTCTTGACCCGATGCGATTCGAAAGCTGGAGAATCTCCGTTCTCGCGTTTCATGTGGCGGATGTAAAAATATTTATTAAATTATTTGAAAAATTCCCCAGAAGCGAGGATACATTTCTCCGGGTCGCGCCCTCTTTCATCCCTATACGCGCGCCATTTACTCCGCGAGACGCGTGCATGCCATTAATTCTTTCATCTCTTTGTTGCCCGCGGCATACTCTTTTACACGGAGACACAAAGATTCCGTCGCAAACTCGCGAGTTTCGCGTTTTAATTAATCTCGCGATTCGCGAGGCTGCTGCGCGTAGAAACGCGCCCCAAAAATGTGGAAGAAATAAAATGGTGGAAGAGGAAGTTGGATGACATTAATTGGGAAGGATTAGGAACGGTGGATGACGAATTTGTGGTAATGGTTAACATAGATTTTGAATATATATATATGTGTTGATGTAATAAAGGAGCGATGTTTGTAAGTGTTGGAGCAGCTAACTGTAAACAAGATATTGGTATGGTAGGAAACGATAATTACGTGATTAGGCTGATTAGATGGCACACGACATCGATGTAGAATTACTGTGACTATTGTTATTATTCTGGAATATTCTCTCCCAGGAGCCAATGACTCATCCTAGCTATGTAAGTCAGTCGTGTTAGAGATACTAATATAGCAAAATTCGCTTTACAAATATATACATATACCAATCCACTGCCTAGTTACTTTAACAAAATTATAACAGTAAGAAAGGGATGAGTAGGGCAAGTATGCATGGGATGCCAATATGTAATGGATTCAGGTTTTTGTGATAAATGAGTATGCGTGTAATGATTGAGGTGTTGCGTGAATTGTATGTGATGTAATATATGAAAAAAGAAAGGAAAAAAAACGAGAGTGATTTGGCATAGGTCAGTTGCAAATGAGTTTTGAGGAGTTTTTGAGGAAAGTTTCAGTCACCATTTCATAAAATTTGGAAGATCGACATTAATTAATATATCAAATTTAATGTAATGTAACAGTGTGCGAAGAATCGAAGTCAAATAATTCTACAATTCTTTATTTACTGCTCAAAAAAGTATCGTCAATTTTTCAGTAGAGAATCTTCGAATTTCTACTCTTCTCTAGCCAAAAAAACGTCGAGTGCAAAGGGTTAATAGTGAGAAGAGGTGCAACCAGAGAGATTGGGCATAGGTCAGTTATAATTGAGTTGCAATAGTGAAAATAGGAGTGAGCATTGCGAGGAATTAATTAGATTTATACTTAATATTTGCGTTTGATCATTTGGTGTAATTAAATAAAGAATTGTTCTTATTGTTATTGACATTTCATCTACCACTAACAGAGTTATCGTTAATCCAGTCGATCCTAAATATATCATTATTGATCATCATCAATGCCACTGTGCGAGAGAGAATATTTATCTATTTAATCCCTTGTGTGACCCTCCACCCTCAACCCTACATTATTAACATCGAGGCAGGAATAGAAGGAATAGGAGAGCTTGGGTTGATGGAAGCTGATCTATCCGCGCGATTTCGTTCGATTTTCCGACTCCCTCATGGGTACTCATGGCTTCTGGGAAAAGTAGTCTTATAAAGGAAGGTCGAAAGGATGCGAGCCGACTTTGCCAGTCATATTTCCTCGGACTCTGCATATCTATACGAGCCAGCGATTTCTCTAAATAGAGTATTGGAAATCGAAGTTCCTGAAAACACCATTCCTGTGCTCCTCCTGTTTGTTTTCCTCTGTGTTTGAGATTCTTCTATGAACCGAGTGAAAGAATTTGAATAGGGGATAAATAAGAATGGTAACTGACAGGTTCACGGTTTCCAGACAACACGGTACGAATTAATAGCGTTATAGGAAATCTGACTGTATTCAGAGTCAGCGTTTAGAGAATAGAATAAATCACAAGAACAAGTCACTTTCTATATTGTGGTATTACGGGATGAAGGACCTCAAGAGGGGTAGCAGAACGAATGAGCGAGTGATCTTACAATTAGTTCTAAATGGGTGCATGGGAACGCTTGGGTCGCTTTTCGAAAACAAAAGACAATAAACAGCGGCCTCGAGCTTGGCTCGAGCGTTCAAGGTGATATCTGAAGTGTATGTGGAAGGACAAATGACCGAATGTAAATTCATTATATGAGCGAGATATTTACAATTGTACCAAGGGCGAGCAACGAACGAAAGTTTAGAAATGCGTCCGAGTGTTTCAAGTACCTGACCCAAACCGAGGAAGAAGTCACATGGGAAATGAGTGATCGAGAAAGAAAGACTGTGAATGAAGAGGGAATGTTAGGTTTAATCCTTTGCAAACTACGGTCATATATGTGTTTTACGTAAACGCATCGCTATGGCCACATATGTTTAGAATTTGACATCTTGGAGTGCTTATCAACGAAAATAGAAATTAAGCAGAAATGTGCACTGGAAATTTGAAATGCCTATCGTGGCAGCAACTCGACTCCATGGTACGGCCAACTTCGAACCGTCTCGACCGCAGGGGTACAAATAAGGGTGCAAGGGTGCAGGCGAGGCAGTACGTAAAGGGTAGGTAAAGAGTCGAGTGTAGGGAGTTTAGTGAATCATAGTGGGAATATATATAGAGTGTATATGATCACAATAGAGTTCGAAAATGTAATAAGAATTATAAAGAAGAAGACGCCGTATTTGAGTTCGAATAAATCTATTTTTGTTACAGAAAGGTGTCATTGCTTGTCAAACCAGGAGATCTTTGTCTGCAAAGGGATTATCGAAGAATATTGGAGGACAAATTGGAGGCTAATCCTACGATATTTTAATCGCGTTTATTCTATTACTCACTCAACATTCGTACGATAAATAAATTTTCTTCAAAATATCACTTACCTGCGTGAAGATCATGGGGATACCAAGAAGGAAGGACGCCACCCAAGTAGTAATTACTATTTTGCGAGCCTGGCTTATGGTGCACGTGTACTGCGCCCGCATCGGATGGACGATAGCGTAATACCTGAAACACGAGTGGAAATTTCAATTAATTCACCGCTGTTCGACAAACCAACCCGCATCTGGTGTCACATATGAGCCGTTCATTGCACAAATTGATTAACTCCATAAAACATTTTTATTTTTATTTTTATTTCCATGTTACTGGAAGAGTCAATCGATTTGGCAAGTGAAAAAAGTAATAAATTTAAATTTGACTAAATTTTACTTAAATTCTGATAAGACGACCCTAAAAAATTCACCGTTATCATTCACGGCTTGCTATTGGAAGAGTCAATCGATTTGGCAAGTGAAAAAAGTAATAAATTTAAATTTGACTAAATTTTACTTCAATTCTGATAAGACGACCCGAAAAAATTCACCGTTATCATTCACGGCTTGCTAGTGCATTTGAGTTGCATTATTGCAACGATTCACATTAGAGTATGGAGTTAAAGTGACCTCTGAAATAAATTATTTATTATTCAGGGGCCAACAAATTTTTGTCGTTTAATGGTGTTGATCTTAATTATCAGGGAAAGTTATTATAAATATAAAAAGTTACGACTATACCAAGTGCTTTGACACTTAAATTTAAGATTTTTCACAAAGTGCAGTTAATCGATTTGCGCAGTGAACGGCTCATATAGCGAGATTAGCGAAACAACTCAATCTGCTATCGCGAGTCTCCGATTATTCGATAGAAACCCGAAATTTCTCGCAATGGATTTTCACGGGTGATTTTTAATCACACGGGTTGTAAAGCAACGCGTCGTCAAAGAGAAGATGAGGAAAATGATCGCGCGTATAAAGAGGGACGATGAAGCAGGCTAACGACGTGAGGAATCATAACGAACGTTTCGTTTTACGGTTACGATTCTCGACACTTTTCCGTATTCGTTTCTTTCTCTATTTTTCCTCTATCTCTTTCCTCCCCGTCGTGCTGCAAATTCTTTGTTCACCGTTTACGCGATCAACCGCGTGCACTAGGATTTGAGTTCCAATGGCACGTGCCATTGTCAACACCAGAGTCAATCACACGTCGAGCCAAGTCGTCCGAACGCGACGAAGAATAACACGCAACTGAAACAGGAAAACGTCGACGAAAATTAACCTATAGCCTGACCCGTGGTGTTTACCTCAGGACGTAGCTACATACCATAGCTCTTATAGCAGTGATACCCGTGTTTGGCACGATTCTTGAAAGATATTTAAAATTATTTCCAAGGAATGGTTAAAAGTACGATAAAATTTATCAGCCGCGATATTATTTAGCCGCGATAAAAATATAGAAAGGCAGGGATTATGTAAAAATGGCATCAAAGAGGGTAAAAATACAGCAGATTTTTTATCGACAACAACGAAAGATATTTAAAAATACTACCAAAAAATATTAAGAAATGCGACAAAATTTGCCACTCTAAAGCATGTCGCTACAAAAATATAAAAAGGCAGGGATTATTTAAAAATGGCATCAAAGAGGATAAAAATACAGCAGATTTGTCGATCAAAAGAGGCGCGGTAACGACAGCAACGAAAGATATTTAATAATACTATCAAAAAATATTAAAAAGTGTGAAAAAATTTGTCACTCAAAAGCGTGTCACGATAAAAATATAAAAAGGCAAGGATTATTTAAAAATGGCATCAAAGGGGGTAAAAATACAGCAGATTTGTCGATCAAAAGAGACGTGGTAACAACAGCAACAAAAGATATTTAACAATACTACCAAAAATATTAAAAAATTGTAAATTATTAAAGAATGTGACAAAATTGAATAAAAAGGCAGGAATTATTTAAAAATGGCACCAAAGAAGAAAGCTACAGATTTATTGGCAGAAAGGGACGTAATAAGGGAAACGACAAATATTTAATAACAGTACCCAGAAAAGATACGAAAATACAACTCGCTTCCTTTTCAAGTAATAATAAGAGAAGCGAAAAATATTTAAAAACGGTACCTGGAAGAGACACAAAGAAATAACTCGCTTCCTCTCCAACTGATGCTCAGAGAAATTGGAAACGAAATTTTCTTTAAAAGTAATAGAGATTTCTCGCGAAAGTGTGTTTCAAAAGGAAGCTTATTTCTACGCGGATTAATTATTCCCCTATCTTTCCGTGTGTGGACATACGGGAGTGTCGATCGTCGAAAAAGCACGGCTTCGCGGTGAAAATAAATTTCCCAGCTGAGAAAAAAACTCGTTGAGTGAAATCGGCTTTCCCAGGCGTTAAGTTGTCGTTGAGAAATGAAAAACTAACATTTTCCACTCATGCGCTCGAGTAATCCCGACGAAGATTACTAACCGAATCTCTCCACTATGATTATCATAAAGAACCCCTAACGACCAATTTCCACCACCAATATCGAAATCGGTGCTATCGTTATCAAATAAACGTTAATTGCAACCCTCTCGCCATATAGGGTGGCTCGTTCAACGTGACCATCTCGATTATTATTCGCGACCATTTAATCACGGAAACAATAAAAATTTAATTTGGAATAAATGATAGTACGCGAAAAAATTTTCAACATAACGATAACAGCGATTTTAATGAAATAAATTTCATCGTCAAAGATAAAGGAATTTAATTTAACAAGAGCGAATGAAATGGTTATGTTAAATAGCCCACTCTGTATATCAGCAACAGTGTTTACTTAGAGCAAGGATAAAATGTAAATTACATTCAGGAAGATTTTGAATATTTCGAACACGAATCTGGATCAAGCATCTTTGCACGTGGGCGGGAAAGCTTTTATTCAAATTGTGTGAAATAAAAGAATAATTCTGTAGAAAATAGAAAAGCGAAAATTGCTTTGGTCGTTCGAAAAATTTCTGAAATTGGTTTTGGCCTCGAAGGTGTTAATATCGATTTATCGACTTTATTCGAGCGATTCGATATCGCTATACCGAAGTCAATTGCAACTGAAAGTTTCCATTGTATAATAACTTCAACGTCAACTATGGTGACCAATAATCAATAGCGACTGACAAATCAGTTTTCAATCATTCCATCTCTGATCTGCGAAAGTTATGTTAAAATATAGCATAAGTACTGAAATCTGTGGTCAGAGATGAGTAAATTTTGTTCATTTTGATGATTTGAATATGATTTTCCAAGAAAATTTTGACGAAAATGGGCCAACTTTGGATAACGATAATTCCAAGAAAAGTCATCGTAAGATCACCATTTTTTTTTTTTTTTCTAAATAAAAGCTTGAAACCCCTAGTTTAAGATGCTACACCCGTGTTTTAAATTTAATGCACCCTCGCCACTGCACCCCTTTAAATACTCGGTCGTGTTTGTCGTATTGAAAATTGCAAAATTTGGCGAAATTCATATTCTTCGAAAAAATTTTTTCAGGGCTTCCGGTTTACGTGGCATAAAATTCGAACCTTCCCCTTTAATTTAAAAAAAGAATCGGGAAGCTATGATTTTTTTTCACAAAGTTACAATATTTTTAACTAACCCCTAGACCTTTTCGCAAAGCGACAACCCTTCGAAGCAGCCCTTGCACGTTTTTCGTAAATTTACAATCTTTTAATACAATTTTTGAATTTTTCTACAGACTTACAGCTGTTTAAAGTGATTCCTAAATTTATTTTCACCGAGAAACATAACACTCGTTGCTTTAAATTAACCCCTCCACCAGCAGAATCACGTGTCTGATTTCGGATAACCTCAAAAAGCACGAGAAGTTACAAACGACTCTTATCTCCTCATAACAGAGAATAAAATGGAACATCGTCCCATTTGAGCCTGGAGAATCGAAATCTTCCTGTCCAACATGGCCACCTATCAGCACCCACACGAGCACCTAACCCTCGGCTCTCAACAACCCCTGCAACAGCCACGAAAAAATATGGACGATTCCCGGTCTTTATCTGTTTCCTTTCCATAGAAAAGGCTCCCGCGATAAACAATAAGAGGAAAAGATCGATCGATCCAACGACGTGGAAGAGAGAGGCGACGATAAGGCGGTTCAATTTCCCCTGGAATCAAATAAATTTTAAGCATGGCCGCGCGTCGGAGGAGGCTGTTGGATCACGCGTGCTAGGGACTATTTTATCGGCCCTTCATAGAGGCTGAACGTGAGCAGCGAGCTGAAACAACAGCTTCCAACGAGAAATCATAAATCCAGGACAACCTATCCTAACCTATGCTTAATCTTCTATTCTATAATCCCCGGAATACCGAAAATTTTGTTTAGTATAAAATCGAAATAAAGGACTCATGAAGGTTTAATTGACACGTTCATTAATATGTCGATCAATGATGATCTGGGCACTTAAGCTTTGTTGGTCGCAAATGAAGGACACGTTGGTAAAATTAATTATATTCCTATTAGTCGATATTCCATTTAAGAAGGAAGCTGGGAGTTTGCAATGTTCAGGTACTCGAGGTGGACGATCTCAGAAATTTGCAAGATCTGAATAGAGGGGAATAGTAACAACAATTCGAAATATTTCAGGTACCCAGGTAGTACAAACCTAGAGTTGATCAATGTCCAATCCGATCCAAAGAATATCAATTTCAGGTACCAGAAATATTTCAGGTCCTGACCCAATCTATCTATAATGAAGTATCTATAATGTACCCAAACCTTCAGATACCAGAATATAGCAAATTTTCGAGACCCAATTCAATCCAGATTTGATAAATATCCGATCCTACACGATCTCACAGTAACTTTGGGTACCAGAAATATTTTAGGTACTTGAGCATTGGAAATCTTCGAGCCTTGACTCAGTCCATCCATAATTAACGTCAGATTCAATCCAAACTCTTCCATTTCCAATATAATTCAGTGTCAGTTAAGGTCTCAGATTATCCACTTAAAAATAATACAATCCATCATTGCGATGAGCGAGAAATCTATGAAAACTTGTTTACCAGTGAACGTCTTAAAGATCAATAAGACGCGTGTGTTTAATTTCTTCGAAGGGGGAAGAAAGAAGGGCGATAAAATAAGAGAAAAGCTGGCAATCTCGAGGAGCTCGCAATCTGATCTGAAATGGAAAGGCCGATTCATGGCTAAGTGTCTCCGAAGGGTGTCGAAAGAATAGGGCAGGACGAATTCGCGGGCACCCTGCCAGGGTGTGTAACTTCCCGGTGGATTGCGAGCACCGGAATTCGGAATTCTTCCGTAACAGGAAGCCGAATGGGAGATGTCGAGGGTGCAGATGGAAATTTCGGGACGAGCTTTACGTCGATTAGCCTTCACTGATGGGTATGTAGATCGGACGATAATAAGAAGTTCTTAATAATCGTATGGAATCATGGAAATCGTGGAAATGCTTCAGGCGATGGGACGTAGAGATTAGGGGCGGAGATAGATTTAATATAAATCGAGGTGCTGGTCGTTAATGAGCTACGTTGAATGGTTATCGAGGGACATCAGATTACGTCCTCTTGGACCTGGTCCAGGACTGTCATGTCGCAACGATCGTTAACATCTGTCGTGGATTCGATCGACACTGGGAAATTGCTTAAGCTCGACTTCGAATTCTGGACGACTGTTTCGTCTATTTTCGTCTTCCTAATTCCTTCACCGAACTCGAGTGTTGGTGATAAAAATGACACAGTTCTGGTTAGAGACCTGGGGTTATTTTGGATTAAAGAACTTGGGTCTTTCGACGATAAATGTAAAATTGTATATTTAATCAAGTTAAGAGACACGATTTCGTACTCAAAAATTTGTATGAATTCTAAGAGTTTTTTTAAATTGTATTATGAACGAAGGAATATATCGGGATTAATTAAAATTAATTAAAATTAAATACTTCCGCGATTCGTTATTTTCTATAATTAAATTGTACAGCAAGGGGATGATTTTAATGAACAGAAAATTATTAATAACAATGTTATTTATCAAACAATAGGAGGATCTTGTAAAGAACGAGTCAAACAAGTAGATAATGAGATATTGCTCTCTGTAATACTGAAATGAAATTTGATAATACGACAAAGAAGGCTTGTGCTATCAAAGTCGAGGAACGTCAGACCAAGTTCTTTATTTTGTCTCGCCCCATAGATTATTATAATATTATAAAAATATTAGAAATTCACAATAATATCAAAATATATATAATAATATAAATAATAACAAGAATTCCATAATTCACAAATTAAATTGGGAAATGAATTAAAAATGGAAACCAAATTCGATGATACAAGGAAGGCTCTCTCATTAAAGCCTCGATTCTTATTTTATCTCATCGCATAAATCGCGAAAATTAGAATTCACGACAAATTCTAAAATCCTCGAATTAAATTGGCAAATGGTTTAAAAATGGGAGCCAAATCCGATAAAACGACAAGGAAAACCTCTCATCATCAGAAATAAAAATAAACAAGCCACGATTCTTATTCTATCTCACCCCATAAATCACGAATATTAGAATCCATAAAAAATGTTAAAATCCCCGAATTAAATTTGAAAGTGAATCAAAAATGGAAGCCAAATTCAACGATACAACAAGGAAAACCTATAACATCGAATACAAGAAAGATCGTGCCACGATTTTTATTTTACCTCGTCCCGATAAATCACGGAAAATAAAATGGACCAGAAACTTTCGAACAATAACGCTGCAAAAAATAAATATCGCGAAATTATGGATTTCCAATCGCTTACTCTAAGCAAGATCCAATAAATGAGCCCTCCCACGTAATCTGTGAAGCTTCGTCATTTTGGCGACCAACTTCACCACTCGTCAAACTCTGCCCTTTTATTTTCACTGCGAATCCCTCGATCATTACCCAATCCTGGATCTATCCTCGCGAGATACGCCCACGGGGCGCGTTCTCGAAATTTATAATCCTCGTGTACCGTTAATTCCGCGGAAAAAGAACCGAGGTATTCCCCGAATGCCGGAACGTGAGGGAAGAATTAGAAAATCTTGGTTTAAAATCGGAAAAAGGAACATGAAAAAGGAGAATTTTTTCGGGTAGACCATTTCCCTGATTATCGCTTTTTATAGCTCATTTTTTACCGCGATGTTAATATTGAATCGACGAGAAACAAGATTAAATAAACGTAAAAGCAAAATTATCGTTAAATGTATCACGATCGGCTAGATGAGAAATTTAAGCTTAAAAGGAAGTAGAATAACAGGAGATATCGAAAAAGCGATTATATGTACGTCGGCAAAAAAATCGCGAAGTTTAGTGGGATTAGTGGCCGTAGCGAAATTTTTGATAGAAAATTTATCAGCCTTTTATTGGATGCAAGCGTCGAAGAAGATACAAAACGCTATGAATAAAACTGAAAATTTTTATTTCTGCTGGTAGAGCATTCGAGCAATTGCAGAGCTCGTATCAAAATCGGCTCTCGTCAATTTTTTGAGAGACTCGATACTACAATCAATACAGTTGTTCGCTACAATCGTAGAAATGGAAAAAATACGAGGTACAAACAAATAAAATAAAATAAAAGAAGGTATTATGGTTGTTATAAATTATTACGAAAAATCAGGAAATGGAGATAATAAAAATTAAGACACAATAAAAAAGTAGGAATAATGAAAACAGAGATATAATTTTTAAAAAGGTATGAATAATAAAAAGATTAAAATAATAAACAAAATGGAGACAATAAAAATTATAACACAATCAGGAAATTGAAATAATAAAAATAGTGATAGGATAAAAAATATAGAAATAATAAAAGGAATAAAATAAGAAGAAAATGAAGATGATAAAAATTGTGACACGATAAGAAAATTGAAATAATAAAAATAGTGATAGGATAAAAAATATAGAAATAATAAAAGGAATAAAATAATAAGAAAATTGAGATGATAAAAATTGTGACACGATAAGGAAATTGAAATAATAAAAATAGTGATAGGATAAAAAAGATATAAATAATAAAAGGAATAAAATAATAAAAAATAGAGATGATAAAAATTGTGACACGATGAGAAACTTTAAGTAATAGAAATAGTGATAGAATGAAAGAGATAGAAATAATAAAAGGAATAAAATAATAAAGAAATGAAGGTAATAAAAATTACGACACGATGAGTAAATTGAAATAATAAAAAATGGAGATAATAAAAATTAAAACACAACAAAAAAAATAGAAATAATGAACACAGAGATATAATTTTAAAAAAGATAAAAACAATAAAAGGAATAAAATAATAAACAAAATGGAAACAATAAAAATTATGACACGATAAGGAAATTGAAATAATAAAAATAGTGATAGGATGAAACAGATAAAAATAAGAAAAGGAATAAAATATAGGAAAATGGAAGTGATAAAAATTGTGGCACAATAAAATAGAAATAACGAAAATAGAAATACGATGAAAAAGATAGAAATAATAAAAGTAATAAAATAACTAAAAAATAGGAGGTTGGAATAGCTGAAAACAGAATTTTGGTAGATAGGTCCATCTTTCAAACGACTCCGAAATTACACCGCGAAACAGGAAATGCATCGCGTGGTTTCACGTACCAAAGACCTTTTTCTCGCATTTTACCGAGAGAAAGCATGTCTACGAGAAGCGTCCGTTATAAATAGGCTGAATTTCAGGCAGCTCGTTTAAGTGCATCAATTAAGTAAAATGACACGTCCAGAGCATGCAACGATATCAGTTAAACGGTTTCTCGGGCTTTAATCAGCGAACAGTCGATTCTCTTTAAGGTTAAAGCGTGTATCGCGAATTTTCTGCGACTTGGAAATTTTATAATTCTCCCTGACTCGCTCGGTTCAGGGATAAGAGGAAGGAAGCCGAGGTGTCGTGAGAGAAATGGCACAGATATAAAATTTTTACGTCTTTCGAAGCCGTTTGCAGGGATCCTCACGATAGTGAAAATGTCTTATACGTACCGAGTTCCGAAATTACGATTTATCTATCGATTTTTTATGGAAACGTGTCGATTTAAAGTCGGTTGTGGATAGTCGAACGAGAGGAATTTTTGCAGTGGAATACACTTGGTTCAGAGGTAATTCGATTTGGATTAAGACCCGAGATCATTTAAAATGGTACTTCTAATCGTTTACCGATAAGGTAATTAAGTGAAAGAAGATTGGAATGAAAACGCGTTAAGGTTAATGAAATGATCTCAGCTGTTTAACTTCATTTGTAACAGAAGGGTATGCATAAAAGTCACGGAAATTGAGGAAAATTTGCGGGAGTTTGGCAAAAATTGCGAATGATAGCAAAAATTAAAGAATATTCGCAGAAATTCGCTAAAAGAAAATTGGGAATGTCGATGAAACTTTGCAAATATTTGCGAAAGCCCGCGAAAATTAGTGAAAATTTGCGGAAGTTTGCCAAAGACTGCGAATGACTATGAAAATTCGCAAAAATTTGCGAAATTGGCAAAAGATCATGAAAATTAATGAAAATTTGCGAAAGATCGCTAAAAAAATTGCAAATGTCGACGAAAATTAGTGAAAATTTGTGGAAGTTCGCCAAAAGTTGCGAAAGTCCGCAAAAATCAGTGGAACTTTGCGAAAAATTGCAAGAAATTCGCAAATGTCCGTGGACATGAGTGAAAATTCGCAAAAGTTCGTGAAAATTGACGAAAATTCGCATACTTTCATAAAAATTCTATCGCCAATGCTAAAACAAAAATAAAAGATCCCCAAATATGAAATAAGTGACGTTCAGATTCAGAACGAAGATGAACGAAGATTATTTAATATTATTCGACGTAAAAGTCTATTTTATTCCATTTTTCGATTTCATTTCTGCACGTGACGCGGATCACAAAGGCGTGCGCGATATAGGTTTAAAACGCGACGATGCCAGAAGAGGTAATAACGTCAGGTTTACCTTTCGATCGACATTGCGGTTAACGTGACGACCGAGCAAATAGCCGAGACGCTCTGCATATAGTGCACCGACTTGCATAGAAACAGGCCCATAGTCCAAGTGTAAGAGAACAGCTTGGCCACCTGCAACAAACCATTCGCATCTTGTTAGATCGAATCGTTGGAACAGCACGGAAAATTTTTATTACGCTTGTAACACGAGAGATATTGAACTTGACACACCGGGAAAACTGCAACGCGAAGCTATATAATGAAAATATATTTTCAGGTATAACAGTAATAAATTTTCTCCAAGCTCGTAACGCGATTCTGAAACCATAAAATACTAAATCCCTCGTAAAAAAATTTGAAATAAAAAGTGACTATGAAACTCAATCTTATTTTACTCGTTTAATTACTCTTCGATTTGGATGTTATGGCAAAATTTTTATTATTGTTTTATCTCTTTTATCGCCATATGCAATTCATCGAGCCAGTGTTCGAAATTGCGAAAATGAGGAAAAATCGTCTTATTATTAGAGATCTTGCATTATAAGAATGCATTATTACGTCTTGCATTATAAAATCTTAAGAAAAACACTGTGGATCACTATAATTCTTAAGTGCAATACTACTAAATACTACTGAACTTACGTAAAACGAATTTAAAGTAAAGAATATTTATGAACGTCATTGCAGAGACGAAATTTTTTTATTATTTTTATTATTTTATATCGTGATTTCATTGTCTTTGAATATGTATGAAATATTGAACATGACAGACGAGGAAGAATATCCAATGTGAAGATATAAAATGGAAATTCTTCTAAGTTCTTTCATAATACGAGAGGAATTTTTTCGGTGCTTCCATTACGATTCTTGAATAGCAAGTTTCCCGTGTAAGAGAAATTTCAAGTGAAAAATACCTGTGAAATTTAATCTGATTTAACACACCGTGCAACACCTAGATTCTACTGTTATTATAGAACAGACAAGTCTTGGAGCATAATTAAACTACGAGGATAATAGAATTCTCCGCATCAACGACTCGATTTTTCATTCCAGAAACGTCTCTCGTTACACGTTTAAACTGAAAGACACTAAATTCGACGAACTATGCAGAATATCCGAGTTATAAGATATAATCTTCTTGGGTCACATCCCCGAAAAAATTTGACCAAGCAATTTTTGGGAAATAAAAATTATAAAATACAATTAAATTACTCACCGATTTTATATTTTTCATTTTCACAGGTACGAAAAATCAATATTGACATTCCCCGTGATGTTCCATCAATTGACAAACACGATTAATACTATTTGCTACACGTAATTACCAATGTTCAACAAATGTAATTTCTGAATGCAATCAACTATAATCTGCCCATACATAATCTCGATATTCGCAACATTAACACGAACAGTCTGGATGAAACTTGATCTTACTTAACGCGTTGAACAACTGCGGTTACGAAACATAATTACCAAAGCATAATTAAACCGGTATAATAAAATGGTGCGATTTCTATCGTAGCGGCAGCATTTCGATTTTTCTGCGGAAAAATTCTATGGAAAAATTGAAAGACAATGGCAGCAATGGAACAAAAATCGCGCGATACAATGGGGTGTGTATCGAATGAAGAAAGGGTTGACGAAGAAATAAAGGAGCCGAAGGAAAACGTTTTCTCAGAGAACAGAGAAGCCCAGCTCGGAAAAACGTGTTTAATCAACCCCTTTCAGGGGTGCTTTCTTTCGCTCAAAGAAGATGAACGTTATTGAAGTATGCCCTTTGAGGCGGTTAATGAGCGCGAAATTCATCTCAGCAGCAATGTCCGCGTTTCAGAAATGAAATACGTCACATTGACCATTCTGAAACGTGTAATACCTTCGACATACTCGGAAGCTAAGCTCGGGAACGAAAATTACCGGTGAGTAATTAATACACGTGGATAGCGAAGACACGCTATACGGGGTGAATAATTCTCGGGAATTATTTCAACCATGACTTATTATTTCTAGGTAAATCCTCGCGATTATTTTCTTGGTCTTCGTTAAAACCATTCTGCGCGAATTTTTGTTAAATTAAGCTTGGTCGAGATTGAAAATGTTATGGAGATTTGGAACATTAAAATTTTTGTTCATCTGGTGCGGAATAATTGCAGAATTCGATGGATCTCGATATTTCATTTCTCAAAATTCAGCTCTTTTATAATTTCGAATAATTTCGAATAATTGGAAATAATTGGAAATAATTGGAAAATAGGTGAAGCTTTCAAATAACCCCAACTATGCACAGGTGAATTTTATTTTCTTCCTTATTTTCTCCCTTCGCCAAAATTATTTATTTTTATCCAATAACCAGAATTCCATGGACCTCGATATTTCAATCCTCAAAATTGAGCTTTTTTATAATTTCGAATGTTATTAGTGTTGTTTATTTGCTACCATTTCCCGTTATTATTTTTATTAACATGGTTTGAGACTTGGAAATAATTGGAAATAATTAGAAAATAGGTGAAGCTTCCAAATAACACCAAAAATATTTCTTCCAAACCACACAGAGGTGAATTTTATTTTCCCTTCGCCAAAATTATTTACTTCTATCCTATAAGATATTTAGAAAATTCACACCATCGATTACCTTTCAAAGTGACGAATGTTCCCCGAGATACAGACCTCTAATCGATCCTGAAAACGTCTCAAACAACCCTCGGTACTCTCTCTTCTTTCCAAAATCCACATGTCGCTGCAACCGGTTTTTACCTTGGTTGAGACACGAGGAAGAAACTGGGTTGGCAAAGGTCCAACGAAAGCCAGAGAAGATATGGAAACGCGAGAAGAAACCGGTCTTAATTGCTCCAGTTAAGCTGCTACTTAATTCCAAGTCGCAACATGATCCAACCGAGAACAACAACAGTCAAAGATCCGAATTAACGGATCTACATCCACGAAACAGAGCAAGTTCCGTCCGAGTTTCATCCAACGAACGCCTCGAACGACAGATATAGATCCTGATCGTTCGATCGGTAACCAGAGGAATAGTCGCGATGTCACGATGAAGAGGGAGAGAAACTGCCATGGAAGGGAAGTATCCTTAAGTCGTTGGCAAAGAGAGAGGGATTGAGAACGAGGGATTCAATGAAAGCAATCAACTTGAGCAAATAGCGAGATATTTTCGGCGCGGGATAAGGCGTAAGCATGATCGAAAATTTCGAGCAGAGATCTGGCATTACCAGGATGTGTTAGATAGCAGATCTTAGGATGAAAGACCTGGAAATGAAAGAATTGAAGTTTGTTTAATTATGAGAAATTTGGAACTGGGAAAAAGCTAGCTACAATTTAATTTTTGGCATGAACCTTGCTTCATCCCTTATGTTACGATCTAACTATGAAGAATTATACATTAAAAATGCCTAATTTTAGCTAGCCGTGTTGAGCAAGCTTCGTTTGACTTCTCGCATTACAAATTAATTATTAAAAAGTAATATGAAATGCGTTCGACGTGTAAAGCTGATGATGAGTTAGTCTCGCTACTATAGCATTAGTTAAAGGTCTATATCAATGTATCCCATGGTTCGTGTTGTCACTGCTTTGTCTGATACCACACACGATTTAATTAAAACGCATCAAATACCAATACGAGTACAAATTGCCGTGGAATCTTCCCACGAACTATTTCCTGGACCTGAAGTGTAATCCGTGTTACTAAACATTTTCCAATAATTGAACTGCCTGTAACAGAAATAATCCCTGATTGTGAGAGGGAGAGAAAGAGAGGGCCACGAGTCGAATATAGACGAAAATTGCTGCCCAAAGTACAACACTAACTTTAAATTCAGGTTACACGAGATTAAACATAGATATAACTGGAATCTAAATTTTAGGTTAGCGCGTGTCTTCTGCTAGGATAGAACCTTATCTGACAGCGAAGGAAATTGCTACATAATTTGTAGTACTAACTTTAAATGAACGCTACGCGAGGTTAGATATGACTAGCAAAAGATTAAACACAAACCCAACTGCGATCCATCGGATCAGTCCGTAAGTTAGTTCGTATTTTAATCACTTTTGCGCCACAATCGAAGTCCTTTCGTGCAGAAATTTAAATGAAAAATTTAAATAACGAGGCTAGATACGTCACTGATTAAAATACATTTCATTTGCAATGTTTCAAAATTCCTAGAAAGCTACAAACGAACTCATATACTGATACTCGTTCGTTACGTTTTTCGCCAGAACCCCATCAAAATGGCGGACTTTGCTGCGTAATCCGCAGCGCTAACCTAGAAATCCGCAGCGCCACGCGAGATTAAGCATAACTAAGACGAAATTAAGCACAGTGGCGCTATGGAAAACATCTCTAAATTCTCATCTCGCGCGAAATTTAATCGCATAAATACCACCGCTTTAACATAGCATTACAACGGACTAATTAAAATAAAACGACTCCAGTTCTTTCAGCGAACTCTGTATCACCTCGAGCTCTCTACGAACGCGATTCGATTATGATGCTAGAACACGCCACTGGCTTGATTAAGCCCGTTTCCATGAAAGTCGCCTTTTTAGATCGAACCTAACCTCTACCTAGCTCGCGCGATCATCCGGCAGCAATTTTCTTCGCAACGAGTAATCGTATTACCGTCCAGAGCACGGCTGCATTCAATTGCCACAGTCTACTAAACTTTACACTAATTGCATTAATTTCAATTAGTGTCCCTGCACGCCGTAGAAACAACTGTGTTGCTATTCATCCCGCGTTCCCTTGTTTTCGCGAAGTCGCCGCGAGCGAACTCCCGAGCTTCTTTCAGAGGATGCGGTCCAGCGTTTCGAGGCATCCAGTTCCCTGCTCGGGCCAGTTTATTTAGTCGGGCAATTTGAAATACTGTCTTTCATATGCTTGGATCGGGTAGCTCAGCCGGGTGCAGCGATTTGGTCGAGTTAACGAAAGCTTTTGGCTCGGTTTACCTCCCTTTTTGAAGCAATATAGCGGAGCATGAGGCTATTGCCAAGGCAGACCGTATGAAACAGTAGTTACCGTTGTTGTATTTCACCGACGATGTCTAGGGAGTTTCTCATATTCAGTTTTTGAGCTAGGGCCTGCGAGATCTGCTTGTTTTTTGGGAGACTTTAAGGGGTCTAGGATGCGGACGTTCAAGAATTCCATTATGATAGCTGTAGATATATTGGAATTTAAAGATGAAAAAATGCACGGATATACTTGGTACACTTTGATCAATAGGACTTCTGGCCATGTAGGATTTGAAGGACGCAAGATTCCTTTATAGGCGTATTAAAATTTAGAAATTAGCACAATTCGTTATAGCAAATTTCTCGATATTGTACTATACCTGAAGGTTCTTAGAATGCAAAGATAATATAGCTTGGTTGCTTTAAAGTCCACAGGATCTAAAAGTGTAGACAGGCTTCTGATCAAACTTGTCCTGTTAAAATGATATCGACGTCATCCTGATGACGGATTCACGCGAGAACACAGACACACATACGTACACAAATACATATACGTGACACAAATGACCTGAGTAGATTACAACAGAAAGTCCTTCTAAAGCCATAAAATTATACAGAGATATAATACTCTTTTTCCAGTCCTCTAAATTTTATTTTACCAAGATTCTAGCCTCCTGTACATCGAAATTTAGAGAATCATTAATCGAAACACTTTCGAAACATGAGAATTATATAACACAACTGTTTTAGAGTCTAGAAAGTTCAAAGGACTCGAACATGTAGATACTTGAATCCCTAAGGATTCTAATTACGTAGGATCTAAGTATCCTACCTTCATATCTGGTAAATTTGAAGATATTTACACACTCAATAAAGACTTAAATAATACTTTTCACTTAGAACCATTCTAAAATTCCAAGGACATCTCAGGACGAGAAGTAACAGGTTCATTTGACTGTCCACGTGATTCAATTTAACAAACCCTGGTAGAGAAAAGCGAAGTAACCTTCTACTTCATCGGACAAGTCACTTTACCAATTTGCTCTGCTGGAATCTCTTACAAGAGGCACTCGGGTGTTAAATTTCCAACGTATTTTGCTAAACAACGCATAATTGATTCGAGTTAACCCTAACCTGCGCGAAACTCGATTGCTGGAACATTGCAAAACTTTGGACCCTGGCTTCCGATCTCTTCCAATCTTTAGCTCTGTGTCGGATCTCCAGCGGAACGATATCGAACTAACAAGGAGAGTGCGAGTCCTTCGGGTCATAGATTTAATTGAAACTTTGCAGATTTGTAGATTTAATCATGCAGTTTAAGAAAATATACCATTATAAGGGCAACTACTGAATAGAATTTGAGATATTTATGATTAGATACTTATCATTGACTTAATTACAGATTTATTTCGAATATTTATCAAGTGCCATTGTGGCCTAATGGCTATATCCAAAAATTCCCATGCTGGTGGCAATTTTCGAATGTTGTCATTAGGCCACAATACCATCATAACTATCGATAACTATTCGGAAGAAATCTCTAGTTAAAAATAATAAAGCTTTAATAATGTGGGATGGCGCGAAAGAACAAATGATAGCACCAAATCCTATTGTCGGGATGTCTGTGACTATGTCGAATAATTGAAAGCTTGTGTATGAAAAGAAAGAGTTTTGGCTTTAAGTAAGGATGCAACGGGGCAAGGCAGTCAGAAGAAGGTAGAGAAGGCAGAATTGAGAATAGGCATAGTAGAGAGAAGTCAAAAGGCAGAAGGCTGAATGTGTGTAGCAAAGACGTAGTGAATACAAGATCATGTGAGAAACTCAGTGTAATATTTTAGTTAAATAAAACCTCTTTTGTTGTAAAAGAGAGTTGTTATTTATTACACGCGCAGAACTTTCTCTGCATAAGATTAACTTAGCCAAAAATCCTACAAGAATAAATATTTCAAAAACTATTGAGTAGTTGCCCTATAATAGTACATTTTCCTGAACTGCGTGACTAAATCTACAAACCTGCAAAGTTTCAACTAAATTAATGACTCAAAGAACTTGCATTCTACTTGTAAAAGAAAGGATAAGGACCCAGAAATGCTACCTACTCCATCTCCATTCCCTTTCCTGTCTAATCAGACTTCCTGGAGCTGCACGTATCGAACGAATAAACTGATATGCAACGAGAACATTCCGCCAGCTGTGTATCGACTAACGAAATTATTCGTTCCAAAGCGTGTATGAATCGTTCAAACGCACGAATACGTCCCTGATTAAAACAGACCTGCTGCTATACGAGTGCACGTGAGGGAATTTCCGATGAAAGGCGACTTACAGCGGCTCGCAGTGACGGTAAGCGGTCGATTTTGACGAAACCCAGATGAGAATACGTGAAATCGAGGGAACGTTTAATCGCGAATATTTGTTCCAGAGTCTGGAAAACAATGAACAAAGAAGATAGAATTTGATACAGGGGTTCGGGAAATGTTTGACACGCTAAAGGTACAGCTAAATTTCAGGGAAAATTCAGCAGCTATACACGCGATATACGAGGAGTTGAGTACAGTTGAGTACATAGACAGAATTCGAAATTCTTGGATATAATAATTAGAGTTGGAGGCTGGAATTTGGTACGGGAATTTGGAGAAATGTTTAACGCGTTAAGCAAACGGCTAAATTTGTAGGAAAATTAGGTACACGATTTTACTAAATAAATTATGGAATACAAGGAGAGAAAATTGAAAATTCTTAGAAACAGAAGTTGAAGGTGAAAGCTGAAATTTGGTATAGAAATTTGAAGGCACGTTTAATATGTCGGACAGAGCTAACTTTCTCAGGAAATTAGCTGGTTAAATCTCCTAGGTGAATTAATTGAGAAACGTGGAAATTTAGTTAGAACCGAAAGCCAGAATTTTATACAGAAATTTAAAGAGACATTTGATGTATTAAAATAAATTTCTGTGAAAATTAGCCAGACGAATATTATCTAATTTTTTAATTAAATTCCTAATAAAATATGCGATGAAAAATTTACCTATTTTCTAATAGCATTCTAATCATATTTTTCAGTATAATGAAAACAAGGTTCCCTAAGAGCGGAAGGAGCAGAAAAATTAAATTCTTCGAGGATTAGACTAAACAGGTGAAATATTAATTAGCCCCTGCTGGTCTTAAATGCAAACTTCGTGCAAGTTCTGTTCGGAAACTCTTCTTTAATCACGAGAAAAGCATGCAATCGATAACACGAGGAAGGCAAGACTATAGTCAGAGCAATATCGATGCAATTAACCTGAGAGGTAATTTTTCCCTTTCATTATAAACGATTTCCCTTCGACAACCAGGCGAACACTGAACCTCACTATCGGTTCCACGTAGTTCCATCCGAGAAACAATTTCACTGTAAAATTCGGTTGGCGATTGGGAATTTTCGCGATTATTCCTGAACGACTGACGTTCAATTTAAATTCCTGATAGTCGAGCAATTAAAGAGTATAATTACAGCAGCGGACGGTGTTGCTACTCGTCGAAGACCGAGATAAGATGCAACTGTTTCCACACTTGTTTAATCAATTCTGCTCGTCGATCACGCGATTATCAGTAACCCTGATCAGGCCATCGTTCTCGATCATCGTTACCATCGTTAGCATCGGTGTTGAAACTCGGATGAAGAAGATATATACACCGATTAATCTGTCTAATATACTTCGAAACACTTCTACTTGCAATACGAGTTCTATAACGAGGCTATGTCGAAAAATAGAACAATGTACTATGAATCGATAGAGGGGGAACTGACCCTGTACAATTTTCCAAGGTGCTTACATATTCTTCATTTTTGGAAGGGTGAGGATGACACATTGATCCTTAG
>NW_016911671.1:479837-519649 GCF_001483705.2 Eufriesea mexicana | reverse complement strand
CCCTGAAAGGGAGAAGCCTCCACGCGTGAGAAATTAAGCAGAGACTACAGAGTGACGACGAACGCATCCTGCCGATCGCTGTCAAACGGTTTGCAATGACTGTGTTTGCGTAAACTCTCAATTATTTCATGAAAGACCGAGAGCATAGGATCCCAAAAGGCAGAAGTCTCCTCGCGTGAGAAATTAAGCAGAGACCACAGAGTGGCGACGAACGTATCCTGCCAGTCACTGTTAAACGGATCCCGATAATTCTGTACTTCCATAAACTCTAGATCATTCATTCACAGTGTGAAATAAACCTTTTCCAAGTCAAGACGCTTTTGAAATTTCGACCAATATTCCTTCGTGTCACCCTTACCACACCACCCCTTATATTACCAAGCTACAACACTAAACGATCAACAGCCCGCAACCTACTGCCAAACCTGTCACTCAATCAGCAATTAACCCATCGAAACAACTGCTATCTGATCAAACAGGAAATGCAGATAGCATTCTTATTCTAACTCGTATGTTAATTTAATCCCCGATTCGTCCTGCTGCTGTATTAATGTTGTCACCTTATCCATACGCAACCTTGCCGATGCACCCGAGCGAGAGATCGATATGTCCAATTCGATATAGACACAGGACTGCGCCTTTCGATCCCGTAAACAAGCAGCTCATTGTAATGCAATTCGCTGCACGCGTGAGGAACTCGTTCGTGCGACCGGGTTACTGAGAATCGACGTACAATGCACGGGATGCAAGTGAATAAATAAACGAAACGCGAGAGCATCGATCAGCCCAGGCAATCTTGCAAGCTGTAACCGCTGCAACTCGAGATTCCAGTCACGGAGCGGAAATTGCATCGGCTTGTTGCTCTTTCGCGCCCAGTAAGTGATTTGTCAGTGAATTATCGAAAAGTTTACGGAACAAAGTAAAATAAACGTTGGCTCGTGAAAGCTCGGTCCAGTTGCGCAACTTGAGACTACAATTCGCGGTATAGACGGACGTGGTATCTACGAGAGAACTCGGACGGGTGTGCATGGAATTTTTAAAGAATGGGATAAAGAGCTTTAAACTCGGGATTTTTTCAATTTTCGGATTGGAGAAAATTTTTGGACATGATAATTCGTGAAACGTTCAATATGAATATATTTTGAGAGGAATCTTTATTTTCGATGACATCACCTTGCATCGGGATCTATTTTGCTTCAAGGAAAATTGAGGAAAATTGAGTTGGATGCTTCCACGATAGTATTAATTAATTATTCGAACACTCTGCTTGTGGATAAATTTTTTAAAATTTTCTATAAAATTCCTGAATAATTTCTAAAAATTTTCTACAAAATTCCTGAATAATTTCTAAAATTTTTCTAGGAAGCTCTTGAATAATTTCTAAAAATATTCCATAAAATTCCTGAATAATTCCTACAAATTTTCTACAAAATTCCTGAATAATTTCTAAAAGATTTCTATCCCTAAATTCTCCAAAAAAGTTCCTAAATACTTCCCAAAATTTCCTAAAAATTTCGCTCCCTAAAATCCCTAACAAAAATTTTACAATATTTCTCAAGCTTTTCTAATACAAACGTAACGAAGCTTCAGAAATGGACGAAATACTAGACACCCAAGAAATAGTTTCCAAAACACCAATAATCTACGCAAATAAATACCCGTTGTTACCTCGTCACTCTCAATTACCAAGTTAAATTCTCATTGGACCAAGGAAAATATGGTGATATCGTATACAGTAAGCTACTCGAGGAATAACTGGTGGCAAAGTTGAAGACCAAGTCAAAGTTCAAGCCATAACTTTTTTTGAAAGTGGCACACTGAAGTTACATAGGCGTAATGCCGACAGCGGATGACAAAGCAGCAGGAAGTGACTAAAACCGGATCACCCGCGTTCGCAAACAACTGTCAACTAATAACAATGTTTCTCCAGCCTCGTGTTATCCCCGACTTTTCTTCCTGACAAGTTGCTTATAAGCTTGGTCGAGGATCGAGTCGCATCTGATACAAATTGGGCAAATATAGGATTAGTAGAGAGTTACGAGCCAGCTGAATTATCGAGGACATGTACCACGACGTGAGCGTTGAATTTGGCACTTTGACAAGCTGATACTCGCGCAACGAGACGCTCGTTTATTTCTTAGACTTTGAATCGATGTTGAACAACATGCAGGAATATTTTCGCACAATTGTCGCAGCTTTTTTCTAGAATTATCTAGCATTATAATAGATGAAAGCGTCAAAAGTTTCTACTAGTTTTATACTTGCTCGTCAGGTTTATCCCCATGGTCTTTTGACACTTTGGGGATTGCTGACACGAGTGCTGTGTCGTGAAAATTTCAGCGTTTCTCTGCCATTTGAATATTTATTTATTTTGTGTAGATGAATTCTAGGAAATATATGTCATGTATTTATTATTTATATCGACGTGTCAAACGTCGAATTTACCTACCTCTCGTTTATTTTGGCACGAAACACGATGCTATGTAATTGTTACATATTTTGTTAAAAAATAAAATGTTTCACTAAAGAGAATATATATCTGACGATTAAAGCATCGAAAATTTGACAAATACGACGAATGTTTTAATTAACGCCAATTCGAATATATTAATTAACGCCAATATCGATAATTGTTGGTTTCCATAATAGTCAACGTGTCTGTTAAATATATAAAATTGAACACTCGTTTACGTGTTCTCCCGTTTAATTTGCATTTCAAGCTATTGTTCCGACGTTAATTAAATTTACAGAATTATGAATACTAGCATCCACAAGTGGTGTACGTTTTTATTGGACCTGGTGCAGCCAGACACAGCGCCGTTTGAAGTTGAAATGAATGTACATGATAAAAACAATAATTAAAGTCAACGATAAAAATAAGTTCAATTTTCCAATATTCTCGCGAATTTCGAAATCAAATCGTTTGTACGAAGCACTCGATATTTTAATTTAAAGTGTAAACCAATTAAAAATAAAATTTAAAAAACAATCTCTCCATCAATTTTGTAAAAATTGCACCTAGTAAAGACTCATAATATTAAAAAAAAGAACAATCGAAATAAACGAAAAAATAAAATTCTATTTGCCATTCTTTTCACAAATTTTAACAAAGAAAATTAAAAATTAAAAAATTACAAAATTACAAATCCTCTCGTTTTGTTTTCTAAAAATGGCACCTAGTGAGGAATTATAATTCAAAGAAGACGACAAAAATAAAATTCTATTTATCACTTTTTTCGCAAATTTTAATAAAGAAAATTAAAAAATTAAAAAATTACAAGTCCTCTCGTTTTGTTTTTTAAAAATGGCACCTAGTGAGGAATTATAATTCAAAGAAGACGACAAAAATAAAGTTCGATTTACCACTTCCTTCACGAATTTTAGTTTAAAAAAAAGTAAAAAAATTAAAACCCCCACTCTTTTTTCTAAATATAGTACCTAGTGAAGAATTTTAATTTAAAGAAGACGACAAAAATAAAAATTCCATTTGCCATTTTCTTCACAAAATATAATAAAAAAAAAAAAAATTAAAAAATTAAAACCCCTCTCTTTTTTTCTAAAAATGGCAGCTAGTAAAGAATCGCGATGGGCCACTATTTCCACTAAAAATTGACTGCACTCGCTGAGAAAAGTCAACAGAAAACCGTACCGATATAAATAAACAATTATAAACTATGATGACGAGGGTCATCGGACAAATATCCCTGGAAATGGATCGTGTAATCGAGCAGCGGGAATATTCGCGAGAATTTAGAGAGCTGGCGCCGGGTTACGCTCGGAAAAATCCGTAACGATAACATCGGAGTTTCTCTCCGGCAATTCGCTTTAACGAAGTGACGAATTTCTTATGGCAAACGAGCCCGACAGCTCCCAGGCATTTTGCAAATTGCAAATCGCCCTGGTTTGTTGTCCGTGAAATTGTCGGCCTTCCTTTCAAACGTAACATCCATCGCACACCCGGGTTCTAAAGTGCAAAACAGAATGTTCAGATCGGACCAGATTGTCGGGACCATTTTTCGAATATTCCCCTATCCTCTGCAACGAATTGTACTTCAGACTCACTTCCCGCGTTTTATCCCCTTCGAAATACGTAGAATCATGTAAATCTTCTATCCTTCCAACTTTACCACCTTTTTACCATTTTTACCATTTTTTCGTGAAATGGTAAAGAGAATAATTTTACGAGTTTCGTGATAATTTCATTAACATGTTGATGTGAAATGTACTTCTTTAGCCTTTGCGACTTTCTACTCTTAGAAATTGCATTTTAGAGTACATTGTTTTATTCTCCTCGGAGTATGTAGAAATATGCAAATTTCTGTCCCTTTGATTCTACCATTTTTTACCACTGTTCATATTTTTTTGGAATTTCTTGGTAAATGGTGTAAAAGAGGATTTTACGAGTTTCCGTGGGAATTTTATTAACATACATGTATAAAATATAAGTGACGGAAGACCCTGCAAAAATTCGACGAATTTTGGAAGCGACGAAAATTTTGCGAATTAATTTTATCCTGTTCTCTATAAGTACTCGACTCCAAACGAAACATGCATCGAAAAAAATTTACTGTGACGGACATATTTAGAGGGACAAAGTAACAGTCACGATTAATTTATCGTTAAATCGTTATTTACGCTATGATTATGTTTGCGTTAGAAATTTTATAATACTTTTTCCCACTTTTTGCAGCACTTTTTCCCACTTTCTCGACCATTACACGGAAGTTTGTCAGAGAAAAGGTCATCCATGCGTGAACCCTCGTTTTACTGTTTTTCTTTCACCATCGATTCCGCTGCAGCCATGCTGCGGACACGTATTTTAATAAGAAATCAAAATATTCGAATAAAGCGTGTAATCTCTGAAACATTGCAAAGGTTAGCAGAAATGATGGCAGGAATCCAACTGAAAAATTGGCGAGTGTAAAGGTGTGCAAAATTGAAGAAAAGAATTGAAAAACCTAGCCTCGTATCAGGAAGTATAAGTATAAAAGATCTGGTTTATTGGAAAACTATTAGTAACTGAAGTAATTTGCACATTAAGGGGGTAACACAAGAATGCTTACGAGGAACCATTTGCAAAATTGTATATCTATTCATCAACGTTTGTTCCATATACCTTTTGTATCTTTACACAGGGTTGTGGTAAACGAAACTTATTTTCACGGCCATAAATCTGGAAATCGCTGCAACTGCATTTACCCTGCTTGTGGCGTCTGCAAAACCACCCTCTTTTAATGGACAACGTCGTTATACCGACGAAAATAAAACCCCGAAATGTCCCTTAAATACCCTAATACGTTTTACAATTTTTCCACGTGCAACTTCCGTATTAAAATTCACATTTAACGAATTTTCCATAAAATTCTGATAAAAATTCGAAATTGTGTAAATTTACGATTATTCGGAAATCGCTATGTCGGGAATAAAACCCTGAGATGCCTATTTACTATTACTATTGCAATCCCTTATCTATTACTCCATTTTGTCTATTAAATTTCTCTATTATCGTTGAAATCCGTATTTTCCGCAGTTTTCTACCGCTACTTCGTATTTCTTTACAGCTGCATCCTGTTAGGTTTCTTTCATTACAGAAACCTGATCTTGCAGGGGTTTCTTGCTCCTGGGATCTTTCTCTTATCCCTGCGCTAATATCTTCTGCTTTTTTCGTCTTTACAATTTTATTCTTCTTCCAGTGAAATTGCATTTGTTCCACTGCTGTAATTAACCTCGACGTCTTTGGGTAATTTCTTTTTATTGTCCTCCCTCTTGGAATTTCCAAATAGAATATAGAACTTTTGTAAATCCGGAAACGCCCACGGTAATCGAATACTCGTTAAGCACGAGCTTGAAGAATTCTCAGAAGAGTAATTAGAAAGCCTCTAGGTATATTTCGCAGCAATCAAGAATGATTATAGGGAAATTGACCACTGGTCACGACTAAGTGACCAAG
Source organism: Eufriesea mexicana (assembly GCF_001483705.2). Classification (NCBI taxonomy): domain Eukaryota; kingdom Metazoa; phylum Arthropoda; class Insecta; order Hymenoptera; family Apidae; genus Eufriesea; species Eufriesea mexicana. Next base: position 513,699 of record NW_016911671.1, on the reverse strand, counting down.
ACTGTGGAAGAAACCAAGCATGAACGTCCATAGAGGGTGTCAGGTAGTCATCCAGGATGATTTTGAACGGAAGTGGTCATTAGTGCTAAACTGACTACTAGATGGACACTGACCAACGTCAGTTTACTCTACAAGGGGTAGTTGGCTAGCAATGACCAAATTTGGACTAGACTTGAGTGGTATTTAACCTACATCACCCAATTAATTGGAGTACCTATAATGGTTAGGTCTGGTGCACCTCGGTTACTTCGTACTGGAGTCGACTAATCTTCAACAAAATATATAAGTAACTAGGAATGCCAATTAGTGTTTTACATGTGTAACGTGCATTTATTATCGCAGACATTAAAATTTGTATACTCGACTACTTCGATTATACTATTATAGAGATTGGACGGTGGTAATGTTTATTGGTAACAATAATATGAAAATGTGAGAGTGACAATAAAGTGACGAACTATTTCTCGACTTACTGCAATGCTCAGTGCAGGATTACAATATTACAACTCCGTTCGACTTCGACTCTTGAATTTACAAGTCAACTCAACGACAACTGTCAATTCAATATTAGTTACCCTCTAGAATCGGTCCTGGCTTTATATTTCTTACTCCCCATGTACACGTTTTCCAATGTTTTCCTCAACATGATCAAATATGGTCATGCTAAGAGCCTGACGCCGTCATACAAGGTTTTCTCAGCTGACCTGGGCTTTGCACCTTCGACCCTTGTTCTCTCGGTAACATTCATAAAGCTACGTGTACATAGTGGAAAATATGCGATACTACGCAATTCATAAAAATTTTACTTACAAGAAACCATATTCAATCCGTTCACGCCAATTTTGATGAAATTTATGCGACAGATAATTCTCAAAAAAATATTTCACGTGTATTTCTTTTTATAGATCATTGTTCATATCGAAGAGGTGAAATCATCCCTCAAAGGTAGGGGTTGAAAGCATATTTTTTGGAACATCCCGAGAACTAAGAGGCCTATATACGATATAAACTGACCCTAGTTCAATCTCTGTTTAAGATAATAAAATCTTGTTTATTTACTATCTAGGTGACACTGTATTAATCACTATTATTACGTTATTCGATGCTTACGCTTAGGATCACGCACCCCCTCGTGCATCGAGATATCGTTTTCACGTGAAAAATCGCGGAAGGCAGAAGACCGATGAGCAATGGCTGAGCTCTGTCATAAATCAGATCTTCGATAGTACTTTCCGGCTGACATTTATATCAAACGAGATAACGGCGATGGAGTGACCACATGCATCAGAAAATTGAAAAATTCTCCTGAAAACTGAAACTCGCCACATCTGACACTCTCCTGCGACATACGACGTGCAGGAAAAATTGATCAAAAGTGGTAACAAATGACAACCCCATCGTGTTCCCTATCTTAATCCAACACTTAACTCCTTTTCAATTTTCCAATAATTCTAATAAATAAAATAAAACTGCAAATTGATAGAAACTGATTTAAAGAAATTTTGTTAATTAATTACTTTAATAATACATTAAAAAATATCAACGTGTGACTACAGGGGGTTAAACCACCCCCTAAATTGTTTCTTCAAGATCAACCAACTACCACGAGAAATTATAAAATTGCAGTCTAATATTTTTAAAAGAAATACCATGAAAGAATCAACAACATATTCGACCAAAATTTTGTTGTAAATATTATTTATTTAAAAATTTTGTCACGTATGCTGTTTTATATATTTCATCTTGGGAATTAGGCCATATTCCAAGTATGAAAGTAGCAAACTGACTTGCACATAGAACAACTCTCGTGGTGCATTGACCAAAGAAGCTTCGAGAGCAGCTCGTCCAAACCTATGCACCCCACGAATGCACTTGTGCACGTGCTTCGTTTGCCATGTCTCGCAGAGTAATTTCAAAGTTGTAATACAATAAAATTGGAAACAGTAGGAAAGACGCGAAAATTTCCTGACTTCAACTTTTCAAACATATTTGATCAGCAGTGAGAATTCTTTCAGGATTCTTTACAACTACTTTGTCACTGGATCTACTTTTCCACTTTCTAGCTTTCTACTTTTCCATTTTATTCGATTTAGCTCGCGAAAGTCCATATGGACTTGGTAATTTTGATAAAACTTCGCATGATTTCGAAAAATAATATTTGTTCTATCTATCATCATTCACGAGGAAAATCAAACATACAATAGGAGTAATATTTGATGGAATGGAATATCAATATTGGCTGACTATTCGAGATAAAACAATGACGTAACGAATTAATTTTGCATTTTTTTTAGTGCAAATTTAATTGTCGAAATGGGCTTGAAAAAATTCAAAATGAATTAAATAAATGACTTTTTTAGTTAATCTAAAAGTTAATCTAACTAAAATAAAAATTTAATTTAGTTAATTAAATTCAAAAATTTTAGTTAATCTTTGATGAATTAATTTTGCATTTTTTTTTTAGTGCAAATTTAATTATCTAAATGGGTTTGCAAAAATTCAAAATAAATTAAATAAATGATTTTTTCAGTAAATCTAAAAAAGTTAATCTAACTAAAATAAAAATTTTAGTTTAATTAATTAAATTAAAAAGTTTTAGTTAATCTTTTCAATGAAACATTTATATAATTTCTGCTATGCTTCTGCAAATTTGAAACTTTTTCATATCTTTAACCGAGGAATGTACTTCGACGAATAAATCCAAATACATTACACACTCCAATTATTAGTTAGAAATGAGATTGGAAATAACTAAGGAGAAAGAAATTCAAAAATTGATAGTCTTTCTACTGCAAGTGAAAAGCATATACGACGAACAAAGGAATTTAATATTTGTTCAGGAGAACGTCCGCCATCTTGCATTCTTAAAAGGAAGATGAAATGCGATTTATGAAAAACCAAGACGACGTGTTATTAGATATCTGGGAATATTGCACGACGACAAAGGAACGCCAGTAGAGTTTCTATAACAAAGCAAACGACTAAATCTCGTCGACGCGTGTATTTTAGCTCGCCTTTATGTCCACCATGAAACGTTAAACTGGGAACTGTGACAAACATGGCGCGTGTATCTTCCACGAAGATCAGCCGACTTCGAAATTTTGAATTAAAACCAGCTGTGCTGGTCATTTTCCCGGGTCTTTGTGTTCTTATTGCTAGTGTCACCGGTTGCAACAAATCTTGTATTCAGTAGATCGAATCGATACTTCCTTTTGTGCAAACGGAACGTTCGTTTCGTAACGAATTACAGATTAAAACGGTACACCGGTCTCTCTGCTCGTCGTTTATTCGTTCAGCAGAGAAACGAAATTTATTCAACGAACACTAACTCGAGAATAAAATCGCGAAAACATTCTCATGTGAAATCCTCACGCTATCATTCGTCTTGCGGCTAATCCGATGCGAAAATTCCAGGAAAAGAAGAATAATCGCTGGCATGAAGATAAATCTTGGTGGAGACACGCGTGGTTTCGCGTTTTCTAATTCTGAGACTTAAATTTCAAAATTCTTACTTCCCTCCTATAATTAACTGCGATATGGATAATTTTGATATATATAACGTGGAAATTTTTAATTCGGGATTTTTAGTGTGACATGTGTATTTTTATTGTAGATGTGGGGACACTGATTAATTGGCATACAAAGAAGAAGGAATGTTATTTTATCCTAAAATATATGTATTTGTTACGATTACTGTCAAAAAATTGATTTCTCTTGCCATTTTAGTGGTCTCTGGAATTTCTAATCTGCTCTAGTTTTCTATAGATTACGATTACTGTCAAAAAATTTATTTCTCTTGCCATTTTAGTGGTCTCTGGAATTTCTAATCTGCTCTAGTTTTCTATCGATTATGATTACCGTCAAAAAATGGATTTTTCTTGTCATTTCAATGGCCTCTGAAATTTCTATTCTGCTTTGGTCTTCTATTGATTACGATTACTGTGGAAAAAATGGATTTTTCTTGCTATTTCTTTAGTCTCTGAAATTTCTAATCTGCTTCGATTTTCTATCGATTACGATTACTATCAAAAAATTGATTTTTGTTGCTATTTCACTGGCCTTTGGAATTTCTGTTCTACATCTGTAGTCTATCGATTACAATTACTGTCCTGTTTTCATTTTTATCCACTACAACGAGACCCCGTCCATCATTTCACGACCTGCCATCATTATCATCGTCATTATCACGAAGAACCTAATAAAAGTCGCGTGTCCCGAGAACCAGAGCCTAACAAAATACTCTCCAGTGTTGATCCACTTTCTGCAATCGATTAGTTGCAGGTCGAGTGCAAACGAGGGTAGAATATCTCATCGACTCCCTCGAGAATTTCTCCTCTCTGTTCTTGCTATTACGCTTACTCTTTTCACTCCGACCACGATTTCTTATTTCTGAATTTTTTTCCACAATCATCAGTCCTCGCAAACTTAATAGGTTTCCCGATAAATACAATTTCACCCCTTGCACCTTGAGAATTTTTCTATCCTCCCTTTCTTTTGAAGACTGTCCTTTCAATGTTAAGAAATATTAGGTTTATTTAATTTTAAGGATCTCGTTACCAAAGAGTTACTAAGATAGTTACTTTTCGCAAGAATAGTCGAGTGATGGAAATTTTGCAAAGACAGCATGATAAGGTTAGCGAGATCCAATCCCGACAAATGGTAACCGTGTAATTTCACCACCTACCATCCTCCAACAGCCTATTTTTGCCAAGAAACAGCAATATCAGAGGCTGACTTTCTCCAGAGAGTTAGCATCCCTTGCTTTCTCTGTGTCCCTTTCGACGGAATACGAATGACCGCTCATCTAAAGTATTCGTGGACTTTTCCACGGATGGGGAGTCCCATGGGACTTACGGTTCGGCCAGAAATAAAACACGACTGTATTTTTAACTGCTTTCCTAGATATTCAACAGGTGAAATCAGAAACTTTAAGGCAGTTCCAATATTCCATTTGATAAACAGCTATTAACATCCATCGTTTATAAAATAAAAATTAAATTATTAAATTAAATTAACAAATTAAATTAAAATATTAGAAAATATTTCTTTTGATCGAGTTTGAAGGCATTCTGTGGCTATTAATTACTCACTTTGAAGTCGGACTTTTCAAAGACCATAATCCTTCGATAGCAAGAGCAACAACGGACCGTCACGAGAGAGAGAAAATTCCAAGAATAATTTTATAACTATGCAGAAATTCAAAAATTTCGAGGGTCCTTTTATAATAAAAAAATCCACGAATTTCGAGGATTATTATGTAACGAGAAATTTATCGAATTGACCTAAAAGGGGGTAGTTTTGATCGAAATAAGAATTTTCCTTTATTTTCCGAAAATAATAAAGTTCCCTCAAAATTTACATAAATCTTTCATTTCGACGTCTTTCTGTCGGTACCTTTCTCAATCCTGTCGTGTAATACAAGCCATTGTTATCATTTTATTGGCAACAACGATTGTCACCAGTTCATAACCCCTCGGGGGTTCGCAATCAAACTTTATGCCCTGATCCCGGCATTTCAATGAAAGGTTAAACCCACGCAAGGAACAGTATCAAAATACCATTGGTACCTTTCTGTCGATTTTATATCGTTCCATTCCTTCCTCGACAGTCCACGATTTTCCGATCTCGAATTCGTTTACGCGCCTGGCAATCCTCTTCCACGCGAAATACCCCAGGCCCGATCGGTCGTCGAGGGAAAAATAACGAAGGAAACTTCCTTCCACCGACGCGATTATGTTTTCACGCGACGTAAGGGTTCAACCCGATGCATGATGCATCGCGACGAATTATCCAACAATTGCTTGGCGATGAAGCTGCAATGCATTCCGCTCGACACGCACGCGTTTGTTAGCGCGATATTGTTGACACCATGCGCGAATTCCTTCACCAAATTTCGAGATTAACTCCTTTGCACTCTCATCGCGAAATTTGACAAGGGGGTTCCCAAATACTACGTGACTAAATATTTTAACACGCGATATTATATTAAACATTGACCATTTTTATTTCCCTTTTTAACTATCTGTAGTATTTTTATTTCTCTAAATATTAGAGACTTATCCGGTTACCATGCAAAGTGAAGAAACGAAGATTAAAATTAAAAATAAACTCGATTTCATTTTTAATTTTAATATAAGGTTTAATGAATCTTAGAAGACAGAAAATATTTTATACAAAAATTTGCAATTTTATAATTTCTATCGATAACTGTATTTTGAAAATTTGTTCATAGGATCCTTTCGTGCCCCTTGTTTAAAAAATGTGTCTTCCAAGAAATAAAATTAGCCATCGAGTGAATCCTGCACCAATCATTGTCAATCTTTACATTTCAACATGGGTCCTGTGATATTTCAAAATTCGAATAAATAAATTACAGAACCCCAAGCTTAAAAATTTTATCTTCCAAAGCAGAAGCTTCATCGACAAAGTAATTTATACCTTCATACATGTACAAATAAATCACGAATGCTGAAGATTTTTCTGTCCAAATTTCTACTCGATACGCTATACTACGACCCACTTTAGTGATCTATGCCGAGTTTCCTGTATCACCAAAGAGTGTAAGAGCAATCTGTTTCTACTTGGAATCATCATCCACCGTTTCACATTTTCCTAATGATATTTTTCCCATTTAATATACTTTAACGTGAAAGAAAATTTCATTGGTCACGGTTACGAGGGTATTTCAGCGTTCAAAGAGCTATTTACATGGGAAATTGCGCGTTGCTACTTGTATCATGCTCACAGGATACGAGCAAAGAAGATAGGTTCAATGTACGTGCATACGCGTGCGTCATAACCAGTGCATTAAGCTGCAAACTTGGATGCACATGCGGATTAAGCGAGGTAGAATTCAACGCACGTAGGTACTTGGTATTTGCACTACTCTTTAAACTGCAATCATTTATCTATAAGATAATCGGCCTCCTCGTGCCTGTTAATTAACGGGTAATTCCTAATGCACAAGTCGAGGCTATAGAAATGAAACAGTTGTGAAGATTGTTGTAATTTCTCGAATTAAATTGAAGTCTTTATTCAAAAGCCTAGGGAACTAACCGTATACAGTTGTACAGAAACGAAGTATATGTAGTTTATTATTAGTGGAAAATACAAGTACGCTTATGCAAATATAAAAGAATATACGTGGTCTTATGGGTTATAATAATGCCTTTAAAAGGTCCTTATAAACCGAAACCCCGAGACCCAAAAATCACTATTGACCTGTAACACACCTGACACCTTCTTTGCAAAGCTATGGTTTATTTCAACAGAGATCCTTCGAAGAGAAATTGCGAAAGAAAGAGGGGAAAACCTATCCTTAAATATGTAAAATTAATTAAAAGCACCATTAATCGAAGAAATAAATGTTAAAATAAATTACCATAAAAGGTTAATAATATTTATTAACCTTTATCCTTATTCGAGGAAGGATATAATCGATTATCATTAAAAGGAAATTTAAGAGTATTATAAATATTTCTGATCAACTATAAATATTGTTTAACGAAACAATTGAATTCATTTTTGCAAAAGAAAAGTATTTTTAATTTAATTTATTTTATATTTAGTTTTTAATTAAATATAAATTAATTTTTAATTTACTTTATATTTAAAAATTTAAAATGCGCGCCAAATTCAAACTTCCGAGCGCACCGGAGTAGTCTCAAAGAGAAATCACGGAGAAATTTGCAATACTCGGGAACTCGTTTGAGGGTTAAACGATAAGGCAAGCCTTTGAGAAGCGTCCAACTTTCATCTGAGAGACGAAATAAATTCGGTCGAGCCTTAAGCGTGCAACTCGAGGCAAGATTTAAGACTGCGTTAAAACGCGTAGTTGGAGACTAATGGGGCTCGTTAGCGGTCCAACGTTAAAGATTCACGAGGACAAACGATAGTCGTAAAATTCGTGTCGACTTCAACTATGCGAGCAAACTCCTGGAGGAAAGAGACGGTCATCGAGGAAGCCGTAGGCGAAATTTAGAAATTTCTCGCGAATATGCGCGGCGCGCAAGTAGTACGGCACGATATGGGCCAGACGAGACGCTAGGAACTCTCTCCCGACTTAATTAATTATTCGAACGACCAATAATTTTCGATTCGTGGAATTCCTTAGTGGTTGAAATACCTCGATGGAATTTCTCTATGAAAATAGCGTGATCCGATTCTAGTCCTATAATTAACCAGGTGAGGAAGACACGATAGCTTTAATTTTTATCGTATCCAAATAAATCATGCGATTTAAAGCTTCTACATATGTATATATAAAACTAAACCTCTTCAGGGACGGATTTTCAAGGTAGCGTTATAATAATTTCAAAGCAGTGATTATGAAATAGAATAAACCACTATTAGCAGTGACATTCCAACTGATACTAATTTTCTTTTCGCTTATAGTAATCATAATTAAAAAGACACTAAACTAAACTAAATGCTGGTATCCCTGAAGAGGTTAAATAATTTTTTAATCAGAGTTGAAACATTGTTTCACGACTTCAGTGTGCGCAGAATTATTTCATAATTGGCAATTTAAAAACATAGTGAAGAAGAAACGAAGAAAAATATAATAAAAATAAAAATAACATAATAAAAGAGAGAAGAAGAATACTTTTAGTTCCCAAAAAATTTTAATCGTAACAAAAAAATCACGATTAAATAGAAAAATATCCAATGACAAGCTTGTTGAAGAAGAAACGAGATCTTGGTCCCCATCTAATAAAATTCGCACGTCCGAGTTTGAAAATAAGTGCATTCCAGATTTATCTAAATATAGAGAACCGTGACTTCCTCGTAGTGAAGAGCTTCCGGGCGCAAACGATAAGAAAGTATCTTAAACCACTCACCCCGATGGACGCTTGAAAACTGCATCTGCGTGAGGCAAAGGCCAGAGAATACCAGGAAAGCTGGTCTTTCAAACGTAGCAGAAAGTTGGAACGTCTGCGGGGTAAAAGGAGACAAACCAAAGGGAGTTCGCCCTGCGAATGGCTATAATGACAGAAGAAAGTAGAGCGAACATCCGTGCCGCACACCTGCTCGACGAATAACGAATCCTTGGTGCGGCGAGTTCGAGGTACTTCGCTTTGAACGTAGATTTCTCGCGAAGCGATTCATTGGTTAAGCTGTCGCGTGTTTACCGGCAACGACCGACTGATAGAGAGTGGGTAGAAAGCGGATAGAAAGCGGATAGAAAGCGGATAGAAAGTGGATACAGGGACGGGAAGGAAATGGAAACGCCGCAGATCCTTTGACGGAACAATTTAAACTGTCTCTCACGCGAAATATACAGGGTGCTCTAGCAATAGTAGCACAATCGGGAAGGGGGTGATTCTTCGTACAAAAACGAATCGAAAGAAAAGAATAAAATTTTTTCATTCGGAGCTTCGTTTTCGAGAAATTCGATTTTGAATATTCACCGAATATACGCGCACTTAACTATGTTTTATTGGTAGATGGGTAGACCATTAATACATCAACATCAGTGTACAACCGAATAAGGGGTGATTTTACATGAAAAAAATAAATCGAAAATGAGGAATAAAAATTTTTCATTCGGAGCTTCATTTTTGACAAAATGAGCTTTGAATATTCACCAAATATACGTGCACTTAGCTATGTTTTATTGTTAGATGGATAGACCATTAATACATCAACATCAGTATACAACCGAGTAGGGGATGATTTTACATGGAAAAATAAATCGAAAATGAAGAATAAAAATTTTTCATTCGAAGCTTCGTTGTCGAGAAATTCGATTTTGAATATTCCATGGTACATCCATCTAAACCAATGTTAAATGCACGCGTACGCAGTGAATATTCAAAGTCGATTTTCTCGATAACGAAGCTTCGAATGAAAAAATTTTATTCTTTATTTTCGATTCGTTTTTTCACGTAGAATCACCCCCATACCCTCCAGTTATACCACCGATGCTGATGTATTGATAGCCTATCTATCTAAGATATAGTTAAGTGCACGTGTACTCGGCGAAGATTCAAAATTGTTATTAATAACTTTTACCCATAAAATTAATAATAAGAAACTCGGAAATAACCTAAATATATATTTGAAATTTATAAAATACAAAAATAAAGTATATATACGTGACTAGCGTCGAACGTGTTAAATTTCGACGAGTAAAGAATGAGTTTGATTGGTCAATTAACAACAAAAAAGGATTTCACATGATACCGTGTATTATTCAATCGAACAACTGGAATGGACAAAAATTCGACTCGAAACTATTACACGTATATGATCCCGTGTAATTTTCGTGTAATACTATTCTATCGGATAATTGTTCCACGGTATTCGTGAATTCGATATTTAGTCAATTAACTTTGTTAATTATCGGATATAAAATCGCGCGATTTTGAAAATCGAAATTCGTACAGAATTTCGTGCGGAAATGAACATCCCACTATTTTGCGGTGGCGATGTTTTTGCCGATGATAATTTCGTTGATAGGGGAAGAAAGTTCACAGGGGTGGATGTAATTGTCGTATTATCTGCTAACGTGTTCCGCTTGACTAGGTCGAATGGCCGCACATTACTGTGGCTGACGAAAATTGCTGTATCACATTAACATTGCTCCAGCACCGTCCCACGTGGCCTTCGAAAACTTAAACCGAGTTTCCCTTAAACTTCGTCGGGCTTCTTATCGGGGAATTCTGGAACATCTGAGGCCCTAACGTGCGATCGAGGATACTAAGGAAGCCGCTGAGCGAAGCGACGATCCTTTCAAAGAAATATACCTTGCAACGCGAATTTTTATCTCACGAAGATAAGGATAAATGGTACTTTCAATCCGCTATAAATTTACAGAGAAATATTAAGTTAAAAAGATACCTAACACGGTATTACCTCAAGCGCAAAATATTCTAAAGGTGGATGTTAAAGTAGGGTCATTTTTGGTATCACCTGTAAATGAAAAATTCTTTCAGGGTCTTTGAAAATATGCTCTTAAGCATCCTGAAGGAAGTTTTCATTGCCAGACGATACCGAAAATGGCCTCTTTTTTAATCCTCCTTTATGGGAAATCTTGGAAAAATAATCTTGTTTAAGCTCAAAAGTTTGTTTGAAATTTGAAGTGAATTGGAGAAATTCTGAGCTGTGCGAAATGTGTTGAATTTATGGCGAATTTTGGAAAGAGAAATCCAAATCGAAATATTGGAAATTTTGCGTAAATTAGGGAAATGCGATATCTAATTGACTCGTATCGAATAACGTATCAAATTGTATTTAAAATGAATCGACAAAGTGAATTTCGAAGAGGAATAATTTTGAGTTAGATCACCATAAACGTAAAAAGAAATTGTTATTTAGCGATGGAGGTACGTAGATTGGAAATATGTAGAATTCTATTGCATTTTATCGTATTTGCAATTTATTAAGGGCGTTTACGCAAATAAGCGGCGAAATTTCCGACTACATTCGCTACTTCCAGCAGTATCGATCGCCACGAGTTTATTGCCTCTTTACCTAATGTCAATAGAGCGATTGCCTCGTTTCCACGTCACCTTTAACGTCGCTTCTTTTCCCTAACTTCCGTTTTACCATTTTCCTTTCAGCCGACGAAGAAATTATAAAAGACCGTGTTCCGAGTCTTCAGACCCTTCCTTATTTTCGATTTCCGAGATCAAAGACACTTACGTAGAATTGATTTCTGTTTCCCTTCGAATAAAAGGGCGTAAAAATAAAAGAAAAATAAAAGAAGAACATATTTCTTGAAAGATTTGTCGATGACAACGACACGGTACTAATTCCTCTGGAAAAAGGCATGTCACCATCGCTATTTTCCCTACTAGAGATATTCCCAAATGTTCCTGTCAACGAGATAAATAGATCTCCGTTTCAGAAACCGTTCTAGATACCTCTCAGTCGCTATATTTCAAACAAATAATTAACGTTATTCGCGAAGCAATTTGTTGTCACAAGAAACCTACGTAATATCCTTGTCAAACCTCTATTTCCTTTCGAGCAAAAACACGTGGAGGTGAAACGAAAAAATAAAAGAATAAAGGAGAAACAAGGTTCGAGTAACAAATTTATCGATGTGGACGAAATGGAACCATTATTCTAGGAAACAACGCGTCATCGTGGCCATTTTTCCACGAAACGGAACGTTCTGTCGCTCGTACGGCGATATAGAGTTAAATGACGATAGCCGGCCCACAAAAATAACGATTTTATTTTCGACGAAGCGTGACACGCGATCTTCCACGAGAGAACAAAAAGCTTCCGTCAGAGACGTGCTCTCCGAACGCTGTCACGCTGCCAAGAACGGCAGCCAAGGGGACACTCTGTTCCGCGGCTAACGTTTAGCCTTTCGACCGGGGGAAAGCGTCTCGACAGTCGCTGGAAAATCTTGGAAATGCAACACATTTCCGCGATCGCAACCGATAAATTTTCCGCCTCGGAAACAATTCTCGTAAACTTGACAACCGCACGAGCCTCTTGGTACTTGGAAAAAGTGGCCGAATGATTCTACTCGATCGCGTGTGGAATTTATCGCTCTGGGATTGTGTTCGACGATCGTTAACGGGAATGTCCGTCGAAAAAGGGCGATTTCGATCGATCGGTGTGAGTAGTATCGCTTCGAACATGAACTGACCGATAATCGAAGATTTGCGTGGAACGTATGCGCTCGCTAACTTTTACCCACCGTTCCGATTTTCTATTCTTTTGAACTCGAAGAGGGAAGTTTCTCTAATGTACGTTCCTGAAATTCGAACTTTTAATACTCGAGTGGAAATAAGGAAGAGGGAGTGCTTCAAGTTTGCTGAGAGATAATACGCCTGTGGAACACGAGATACGACTCTTTCAGGATCATCATTCTTTCGCTGCTATATTTTTATCTGCAACCTTGGCCGCCATATTTAATGCCCATGAAGTGGTTTCTGAACGAGCTTCAATGGTTCTGTACAATATTTATTGTCTATTTGTTTCTTTTTAATTGTTCTTGGTTCATTTTATTATTTTCGTAGCTTTTAATTGATTTCTTAATAAAATAAAGAAATTTGGAGGAATTTATGCTTTTGGCATGCAAATTCGTGTTTTAGATGCATCTAATGGAGAAACGATGCAACGAGAAGAATCTACGAGTTATTCTTGCAAGAAGATCAAAGACTCTGTGCGAGATAATCTGGCACAAAGTGCAGAAGATAAAATTGGAAACCGATTCAAAGCGTAGGATGAGGTGCGCAAGTAGTAAAGGCCGGTGTACGATCAGACGGCCATTCATTAAACGGACACGGCCGGCTTCATTCGAGATCACAGGCAAAGAAATTGAATTCTTAACCGTATTTACCTACGTCATTTTACTATGCCATTGTATCCGAGCAATAAACAATTCTCTTAACATCGATACATTACAAACCTCCCTAAAATTAATTTTCCTTTTCACGATATAAATATCCTGCAAATTTTAATCTAAACTTAAACATTATTTTTCCGCTATTATTTTCGTAAATAATTGCAAACTACGCTAATTTCTCTTCAACTTAAAAATTATTATAAAATATAATAATCACAATCGTAGAAATTTAATTCTTAACTGAATTTACTTACGTCATTTTACTATGCCGAGTAATAAATAATTTTCTTAACACCGATAAAATTAACCTTTCTTTTCAGGATTTAAATATCCCGCAAATTTTAACCTAAACTTAAACATTATTTTTCCGCTATTATTTTCATAAATAGTTGAAAACTACGCTAATTTCTCTCCAACTGAAAAATTATTATAAATATAATTAAATCTAAATTATCATATGACCCATAGTTGTTAAAAATAATAAAAAATGAATTAAACTAAATCAAAGAAAGGTACAGATATATAAACAAGTCAGACATAAAAGATAAAATCTATTTGACGACGAGACTGTAAAAGTATACTAACAAGACCAACATAAACCCAATAACAGTCTCGATTTATCCCGCGCGAAAAATGTGTATACTACACAGAGCAAACGAAAGCAACGGCACATAATTTCGTAATGAATTAGCCGAGGACGATGTACTACCTAGCAAATTGCTCAACATCTCTGGCACGCGTACCTGTTGCACCAGCAAATGCAGGTCATCGTTAAACTAGATGAAACGTCGATAAACCGTCCACCATAAAAACAAACGGATATCAGCTAACAGCTGTTAACGAGGCTCGACTGCCATTATCTCTCAGAATTTTAATACAATCGTTTGTCATTGAGAAATAACATTTTTTTCCCCTTACCCAAGGCGACTCGCGGCTTAAAATAGTCAAAGGTCATAGTAATTGAATAAAGCCAAAAGTCACAGTGGTTAAATTATTTTTCTAAAGATGAGCACGGATATCGTTCGATACGATTCTCGATTCTGCATGGCAGCTCAGACGTGCTCGACTTCCAGGAGTATTATTCAATTAGTCGACGTATTCACGCGTGGTATGGCAAATAGGTGACGCACGGGACAAATTTTCCCTCTCGGAACACGCGGAATTCCGTTTTCTATGGAATTCAAGGCGCAGTTTGCCTGTTCACTAATTTTCCACCAGCCTCGAATAACGTTCCTCCAGTCGAACACGCATGGTAATCTAGATTTGCATCGGTGCTTTCAACCAGCCGAATAACCTGGGATTTCGCTCGAGTAGAATTAATCATCCCCCTGGAACAAGTTAACAATGCGATCGCCCCAGATTCGTTAATATGCACCTACGGTCGTAGGGGAAAACACTATACAGGTTGAAATGCGAAATTGATAAGGGAAATAAAATGTAACCGGAAACCACCAGAAGAAGAAAGACAAGGATTAAACGAAAAATGGAATGGAGGGGAAAAAGCACAGCTGCTTATAATTTCTAAAGGCCTTTCCTTCATTGCGTTACGGGACGTACGACGTGTGTATATTTGTCAGAAGAATACGAATAATAACAAATTTTGTATGTTCAAAAAGGTTATGCAATTTGATTAAATTTATTAAATTTATAGCGACCAATGTTCACACCCTCACTGTTAGATGGAAAATGGAGGTTTGAGATTTCTCGCAAATCCTTGATGAATCCTCGACTCCCATAAATACAAGTTCTTATACTATCTAAATGTCCCCTGTCTAACACAGGGCCTGTTAGAAAGCTTTACTGGAGAGTCCACTTAGAAGGCCCAGGACGAAAAGCATCCCTTCCTTGCGTCCTTCTATTGACTACCTATCATAGCAAAACGGCTATCAGGATACCAACTGGTAACACCATAGGAACCACAAGAGATCATAACCCCCCTAGGAGGGAGGAGTGCCTATAAATTTATTTAATTTATTTATATACAAAAAATCAATCTAGGATATAAGGTGTGAATAAATAATTTATATTCTTATATCTCCCAGAATCAGAGAATAAATATTTATATAAATATTAAATTAGAATTGAGGGTGTAGGTAAACTGTGTCACATACCCTCTTGACACTCTCTCACGAGTGCATTCAAACATAGATATACCTTCTTCGAGTAAGAATTTAAATGAGAATATATATATAGAAGTTACTTTACTTTAATTATAAACTCATAATCCTAATACAGAATTCCATTGTTTTATTAAAATTAATTTCCAACTGTGACAAGTGACCCACAAGCCACGTGATCGACGTCATTGTACACTATCAGAGGAATTCTTCGCGACTTCACGATGTCTGGAAGCAACTACATCTCGAAAGCAATCCAATTCTATTGACAGAGATTACAGTCAATTCTCTGGCCCGAGCAGAACCTACCATTACGCACGCGAGTAATAATATCCATGAATAGTGGTTGCTCGGGACGGGGTTACAAACTGCTCCAAGGATAAAGCGAAATTACGTTTCAGATGATCCTACGTGCTTGTAACTCGCGTGTAACTCGCGTGTACCTCGTATCTAACCACTAATGACAAGAGCTAGGATCAAGGGTCTAAGATTGGCGAGAAAACGACCAAGTTTCCGGGGTTATGGCATCGTTGCTACAAAATACTCCGAATTTCTCGCAAATATCGCGTTGGGTGGTTCGAAAATTCAGCTTCAACAGCTTCTAATAAATCTCTTAGTTCATAGACAAGAAGAATACTGAAATAAACTTTCAATAGTAAATATTCATCGATCCTCGTCGGGGAGCTCTATTTCTCAGGCCGAAAAATTGTCAAGGTTTGACTTAAAGTCGCCCTATCTCTCGACTTCCTGTCCAATACCCGGCGAAATTTCTGCAGAGATCTTTTTCTTACCACTCGAGCTTCCTTAGTATAGAGCCAACGTCCAGGATATTATGTCCTCTTCGCGGGAGGAAATGCGAGCCAACCCAAGGCAAAGGATACCCTTTCTGCAGCGAATAACGAATAAATCTGTCGACTGGCGGCATCGTTCCTTTTGCTTCGTAGCAAACTTGCCTTTTTCTTCCCTCCACCTCGAGTAACGCGAGATTAATATAAAATATGACCCCGAGCCACGTACTGGGCCAATAATGCCGCGATAGATAATAATGATCGAAACCATGCTGAGCGCAACCAGGCGACCCGCCTTAAGGGGATGAATTAATAACGAGAGGACACAACAGTTTGCTTTCCATGCTTTCCAGGGTGAAGAAGTTCAATCTTAAAAGACTCTATTTTCGTGAAAGGACATAAAGATCTATTTCATTGCAAGTAATATTCAATTAAGATGCCTCTTCGTGTCGGTCTTACGTGTTATCTGAGATCATCATTGCAGTCGAAAAAAAGTTTGAGGAAAATCCTACACAATTATGTTTTTACAAATATCGACACAAGTTCCAAAATTTAGTTGATTTATCAATTTTGATTTTATGGACTTGAATTTTCAAGATTCTGGATTCTTTAAATCGTCAGATGAACACGAGATTTAGGTCATAAATGTACATATAAATTGCTTATAATGGGTTACAGAAGAATCCTGCTACAATTTACTTTGAGTTTGTCGTGGTTTCGCAACAATTCAATGGGGATTTATACTAAATTTTGAATTTTACACGTGACAAATTACTGTAGTGTAGATATTTTTACAATTATTGCGAGATTAATTATGATCACGTCGAATTTTTCATAATCGAAGTTTGTTTAATAGCACAAATATTCCCATTGTTAAAAATTTTGAAAATTGTATCGAAGAAAATTAAGGCTACAAAGAAACAGTTCTCCAAACCTAGCAAGTAGAACCGTGAAAACGAATGTTCTATGAGATCCCAGAGAAGAGAAGGAGAATAGAGACAAGGAGGCATCAGCAAGAACGTGTCACCATTTGCATTCTCAGATGGTATCATTGACACTAAAAGGCTGGAATTGAGCCGATAATAGATTGAATCACGTCCCCTTGGAACGTGTGACGAGCTATGTGAAAGAAACCTCAACGAAACGTCAGACTTCTTTGCTCTAGTCCGGATTAAGCCATTGCCACGTACACGGTGATAACGTTTTCAAAGTGCTTCCTCTGCTTCCTGTCACCCTTCGACCCTTCCCACAACCCGGTTACCTTTCTTCGAGCAAACGAAGTATCGTCTAGGGATCTTTTCATCTTACGAGAGGAAATTAGCAGACTGTGTGAAAAATGGCCAAGGGTCGAATGAGAGATCTCGGAAAAATTCTTCTTTGGAAAATTACTTCGAGTCCTGGTATCATGGGTCGGGTTAATTTTCGTTCTTTAATGATGAATTTAACCAACGAAGAAGAACTTCTTCGAATGTCTTTTACAGATGATCGTCCTAATTAAACCTTCGTCACCTTTCCTGAATTAGTTCAAAATTAAAACAAAATAAAAGAACGTCACAGTTCAAAGATAATTTATAACCTAACCTTTAGATATGAGATGACGAGTCCAGCTCTTGAGCAAACTGATAATGACGATCTGCACTTGCCAGAAAAATTTGAACATTGTTGTATCCGCATCTGAAAGTGTCATATTGAAATTAACGCAGGATCCTCTAAGAAAAGGATACACTCTATCTCTCTTAAAGTTAAGAAAATTAAATTGTCTACTTAAACAGTGCTGACTGAAAATAAATTGCATTTCAAGGAGTTAAGAACTACTTTGACTCAAATAGGTCAAGATTGCAGAGAAAATGGCAAATTGGTAACATGGGAAAAATGGAAAAGGTCACCTCGCAGATTTCGATTCCACTTGTGACTTATAATAAAAATAGTAGAAGTAAAAGCATCGAAATAAATGGCCTGGACTAGTCGAGACGACACCGATTAGATTCCGGTCAAGTTTCATCCGACAACAAAGAAAATAGCAAAGTAGTACGAAAGCGAATTTAATTGGATCGCTGTGTCGAATGGCGGACCACCTCTCCTCCGACATCGGACCGTTTCTCGGATACGTAATTTTAGAACTTGGCACAATTCGATTTTATTTTCACTCGGGCCACGTCGTCGCGACGCCTGCTTGACACTGACTTCGTGCACCATCGTGGCCAGACAACGCGTCTCGATCCCTCTCGATCTCCCCTAAACGAAACGCCAAATCCATCTGTTGCTCTGTGAATCTTCTTAAAAGATATCTGCCTGAGAATCCTCCAATCCGGCAAATAATATCAGAGATTTCGATGAAAGGCAACAAATTCTTCTCTCCTGTCCAAACAACCATAACGTCGGAAATAACATCCGTAAGGTACACGATCATTTTCAGCCAGAACATTCAGAGACAGAAGAACAATAATCAAAAACGTATTCACGATTTCAGTACTTCGTAATTTTGGAAATTCAGGTCTTGGGAGAAAACAGATTCGAAGTGAAGATACGTGTGCTATGAGAAAATGAAAGAAATAGATTTGAGGAATTTAAAAGAAAATTCTATGGAACTAATTCTTTTCTAAATTTTACTCTACTCAATTTATAATACTCTATTCACTTCATACTATGGATAAGACTAAACGTTATTATAATTTTGCTGTTGTTATAGTTACTGAAAACAAGCAGCTGTTTTTAGCAAAATTAATATTGGCTTTTAGCAAAATATGAACCTGATTACGTGCACCTGTTTATCTTCGTTATGCTATTTTCATTTATCTGCGTATACTATAGTTAGGTATACGTTACAGGTACACGTTACAGGTTGTTATTAAATAAACTTGACAAAACGTTCAATCATGAACGTTTTAGCTTCTCGGATAAACGAGTGGCAAGTGAAACCTGCTAACCGTGTCGAGTAATGAATATCAGCAAGAACAAGTAATTAATTTACGTACATTGCAAATATGAATTAATAACCCACTAACCACGGATTCGTGTTCCATAGACTTTTAGCGAATCAAACATCGGAAAGCAAATTTTATCGTCTGCTTGAATATACTCGATCAATGGTTACCATTTGTTACCAACAGCGCTGCACTTGTTAATTAAATTACAGCTGTCACGAGTAGGATTCCAGCGAATATGATAAAGCGGCATGATCGCGATGCTTGTGAAACAAAATCAAATATTCCTCGGTTACTATCGACTAACTCTTTTCCAACAGAGATTTATTCGCTGTGCGAAACGTGTCTATTACTCCCTTGATTTTCTAAGGTCTATCACAAGTGAATTGTATCCTTCTTCTGTCTTCAATCTTCTCGAATTGAAGTCTCGAATTTCGTACCTTACAAGAAATTCAATATTGCAGGAATGTAGAACATTTGCCTACATTATTCGATTCCTCTCTCGACTCGACTTTCAGCAGAACCCTATTCCCTATTCCAGCTTTGCCTACTACTTTCTTGCTTCCCTGAATCCAATGTAGAACCTTGATATTTTTCTTCTATTTTCTACCTTCTCGAGCTAAAATCGTGAATTATCTATTTCGTAGGAAACTCACTCTCATGGTGGATCTTTGCTTCTGCTATTCCATTCCTGGCTCGACTAGACTTTTGACAGAATCCTGTTCGCTGTTCCAATTTTATTCGTTATTCTTTCCCTTCGTTGCATTTTTCTTCTGCTCCGCACATTCTTGAGTTAAGTTGGTGAATTTTATATGTATCATAAGCAACTTACCTTTACAGGAATGCAGAAGAGTATGAGAAGAAGGTCAGCCGTAGCCAAGCCACCCAGGAAGACGTTGGTCGGCGTAGCTGGTAGAGGTCTCAGTCTCGGGCACAACGTCGAACCGATGATGACGACGTTTCCTGAAATAAAAGTACACGTTACCACAACGTCCTTATTTTCTCATCAAAAGTTGATAATTAACCTGCCACGTCTACCCCTACTCGGCAACTTCCGTGGAAGATAGTCGCGGAGGAACCAAGATGACGTCGGGATATCGAAGTTCACGGAACTCGATTATTCGCGAAACCCATGATAATGGGTTAATGATAACTATGCGAAATATTTTTATCAGATTTCTAACTGACGATCGTCTAAATAATGTAATTAATAAAGAGGTAAATAAAATAATCGGATGAATCTAGGTGATTCATCGATTAAAATAGGAATCAATGGAATGAGACGATTAAGCTGGAAATAAAATAATAGATTCTTGAGCAAGGCAACGTAGAATGTTATCTGTTAATTGTCACATGGATGACACTGACACAATAGAGGAAGTCGATGATAAAATTAATCATCGTGTCGTCGTAATGAATAATAACTTTTCAAACTAGTCCACGCAACCTAGCATCTGCTAATGACGATAAGCGAAAAGATATCACGGTAACGAGGCAAGTATTTGAACAGCCTTCTGATGCAATATATTTGCTCGTCATTCCATTGCACTAGATTAAACGTTTTATCAGAAAACGAAAATTGGAATTCCATTTAATTAACAGATACTTTCCACCAATTTTTGGTTACCAAGTTTCTTTTTCGATTCTGATTCGCTCCATCGAAAGAAATTATTTTACGTGCATAGTGACTTAGGTCGAGTCACTAGAGTTACTAATAATTACTACTGTAACTACTGTGAAGTTAAATATGGTGTACATAAATGACGATAATTGAAGCGATACAGCGAAGATAAGTAGATGAATATTATATATAATTACGTTTAGTAAATTGAGTGTACCAATTAAGAGATAGGGTATCTGAAATTAGTCACTTTAATTTGTTTGGTAATACTAATGTAGAACATAAAACAAGAGAACTCGAGGTGGAAGACTTCAACTTAGTGGACTCACGCTTGTCACAAACTTGCTCAACGTTGCCTTAATAATTCGATAATTAGAATAATAAATTCTAAACTTATGTTTCGTAGATTTATGCTACGCATAAATATACTATATTAAAGTAAGGAAGAAAATGAAATATCTATAATTAATGAAATTTAATAATTAAAAAGGTAAACCTTTCTATTGCAAAATTTTCTCGATACCTGCTACTATCACTACTATTACTACTTACTACTATTACTGTCATTACTAATATTTCTACTATTACTACTTACTACAATTACTATTATTACTGCTATTACTATTTAGCACTATTACTGCTTACTACAATTACTACTTGCTGCTATTACTACTATTACTACTTATTATTAGTGCTACTATTACTACTATTACTACTATTATCCATTGATTTAGCAAAAGGTCTATATATTTCTTCGAAAAGTCGAGTATTTCGTATAGTTAAAACTTAGTCGACGTTTCCATGAGTCCAGGAGAAGAAGCATCAAGCACTCACCGATTAATCCAAGGAAAAATGTAAGAGAGTAGACGACGAGGACGGGTGCCAGTTCCGCCCAGTCGAAATGGCTGAACGACTCGTTGATATCGTAATCGAGAAAATCGTTCGTGGCATTAGTCTCGTTCGACATGACTGCGATTAACTTCTTGACGACAATTTAGAGACTGCGTCCACTTGTCGCCTGTACACCGGCACGTCTTCCATCGTGCAAGCTCTTAAACACTTCGCCTAACTGCACCTCGCAATTTGCAATGGGGTGTCCTCCTGTCGCACACCCTCGGGAACCCGGCCCTGCCGCGTCGTGAAAACTCTTCTTCGCTAGATTTTCTTCGCATGCTTCCCTGGCCCGAGCTTTTAGACATCGCCACGACGATACGTGGCCATAACCTTGGACCTAGAAAGGAAGAAAAATGGATCTTGAACTCTCAAAGTCGAAGCGAGTTTGATTTAGAACTTGGCTGAGTTTCTGAGAGGTGCATATGGTCCATTGAGATGGGGCTTGGTAAACGTTGTAGGAAGAAATGAAACATCTCAAACGTGAAACGTCACTTGGCAACGTATACTTATAGTACGTAATATTTATTAAATATTATAAGCATTTTTATTTAAGTTTATCCTAAAATAGGTTATGATCCATCGAGTTAGATAACCTGAGATTAGGTTATGTTTGGTTTCAGTTAGACTTCGATTAGATTAACTTCAGGCGAGATTAATTATGAATCGAGCTTAGATTAAATCACCTTTGAATGAAATTAAATTTGATCTAGACTAGGTTCACGAGTTGACTTTAGGTTAGGTTAGGTTCGATTTGAATTAAGTCTATTATATCAGATTAACGACGGGTGAAATTTGAATCAAGTCAGGTTTGGATTAAATTATCTTCGAATTGGATTAAATGTTGGTTAGGTGCAGACTAGATTAAGTTTAATTTAAATTACACGTATACTAGCTTAACTTCGGGTTGCGTTAAGTTCCGACGAAATTGTCTGCAGTCTGGGTTATGGTTAGGCGACGTTTGAGTTGGGTCCACTTTGGATTAGGTTATAGTTAGACGAAATTCAGGTCAAGTGTAATTACTAAACGCAACGTCCAATAGCGTCAAAGGTCTATCATAAACCAGGATTAAAGCATGAAAGCGTTCTCCATAGTCGTAAGTCAACGTTGACGTAGCCGCTCGTTTTAAGGGAGAAAAATCGGAGGAAGTTAAACGAATCGCGAATAGCTTTGGAAATAGCTTAGTTTCGCAAACAAACTCCGAGTAACAAGCAACCTGATCCCTGAAGAAACTACAACGGACTCGAACAGAGCTTCGAATCCATTTCGAAAGCTACGATCACCACGAGCAGTCTCTTAAACACACAAAGCTGAGCTGTAATTTTAAGATACTCGTATAATGCCTAACAGTGTGTATAATTCGCACGGAAATCGCTTCACGCGTGCTTCTCAACCGTGAGATTCCACCGAGCGTACCTCGAGACATCGGTAGATTACAGGTGACACTGAAAAATACCAGGCATTTTCTCCTCTACTTTACTTTCCTCTTTCATGTTGCTCCGTGAACCATCTCCAATGTTTTTCCGTGCGAAAAATTATTTTCCTTCTCGAAAGAATTCCAATTCCTCGTGTTTCCACACGAGAACTCTGACATCAGTGTCCACCGAGATTTATTTGGAAAATCGGTGGAGAAATCGGTACTATCGGGTCGATTGAGTCGCGTTTAACTTTCTTTCGTTGCAATTTAGCGAAAGAAAATTCGCGGAAACTCGATAAAATTCTCGTGTCACGTCTCTGGTGCGGAATAGAGGACGGCAGCGTTGAAAACATAGGACGGAACTGCTCTCTGTTCCTTTCATCCTCGGTTAAAAAGAGACACGATGCTCACGTGAACCCGTTCCCAAGGCTTTTCCACTGTATTGAAAGCTCGACGAGCTTTCGCCGAGGCGGACCCGCTAAAATCATCAAAACGCGAAACGCATCGCGTTACACAGCCGTGACCCCGTTCGCGTGCTTCATTAAATCCGATTGGCAATCGGGATCTCGTTTCATCTTCGTCGTGGAAATTTCATTTCGAGGCCGAGAAACTTATCCGTGAGTCGCGGGACACGGATCCATCTCCCGGAAGTGGGTTTGTGTTTGGAACATTGTGAATGAGAAGGTCTTTGTGAGAAAAGAGAAGGTCTAAAATTTGGTACCGTGTTATATGGAAACCACGCCTATCAAAGCTATTATTAAAATCTTTTCTATCATACATTCCCTTATCCATTAATGTTATCCATTAATAAATTTTTCAAGCCATTTGAGTTGTTGGAATGTTCTTGTACGATGAACGTGTTACTACGATTTAATTATGACAAATTATGCATCGTATTTAATTTTAATTGATCACTATATATCTCTGTTCCATCCACGATAAAATTGGATAAAAATTTTAGAAATTCTTCGAACTTTGTGCACGTCAAAACACGTGAAATATAATTAAAATTTGGTGATTAGTATAGTTTATAATCACGAGATTGGACGTGAAAAATTCGTGACGAGTTAGACTCGCCCTCCTAGTGCTAAGGGTCGATCTACATTGAGAGAACTTGCAGATTTGTCACGAGCTAATATGTCGAAAGTAATTGCATAAAGCAATTTTTGAAAATTTGAAAAGATATAATTCTAGTATCTACGTTCGTCAAGCATTCTTCTGGCGAGTATCGCGATCTTCTAATTGCAACAGTCCTGAAATACCGCGATAAAGGTAGGAAAATCCGTGTAAAACTGCTTTATTCCGCTAATTATTCACGGTCAGGCGTAGCAGTGGAATTTTAATTTCAAGCACACGGGGTAAGAAGGCGTAGTAATTTCTCTAAATTCGCTGCGACCCGGCGTCATACTTTATCCTTATCGCCATTAACATTCATCACGAGTGCTCGCGTCCGCCCATAAAACCCCTTCCTTCGTTTCCAGAAGTCAAACAATCGACGTCGTGGGTCGCGATGAAACGGCTAACATCGTTCCATGGTCGAGGAACGAGGGCGAGGAATGGCGAAAAACCCTAGGCGAAGAGATTAATTCGTCCAGTGGTGTTCACGGTGGTCCCGATATGTCAGCCATGACACATTCGACTTAGCATGGGTGCTGCATGGAACCGCATTGCACCCACGGTTAATATGCGAAGGGATGCTTCACTTGGTCGATTATCGATCCGACCATTGAGGATGAGAATCGACAAGGGGAAACGCGACCAGCGAAGGGAACGTGGTCAAGATGATTTTGAAATGATCAAACAGAGGAAATGCTACGATAATTTACAGCAGTGATGTTTAAACATGTTGAAATGATAAGGGAATTTATTAAAAACTATGCTGCTCCAATTTTCAATTTAACCCTTTGACTACGGCACACTTTGAAGGCCATACAGTAGGACTCCACTTGTATATTCAAATAATAATCAAGATACTATATTCCACTACGTTAAAACGACATTATTTATTTCTTTGTATTCTGCATTAAATTGTTACTGTACATAATTACAATTTAACAGTATCACAAGCGCAAGATTTCGAAGCCCCTTTAGGCAACTGAGGTAGTCAAAGGGTTAACCCTTTGCACTCGACAGGCGTTCAGTCGCCATTTGATAAAGTTTCGAAGATCGATATTAATTAATACGTCAAATTTAAGATAATGTAACGGTGTGCCAGGTATCGAAATCAAATAATTTTACGTGCCAATTATTATACTATTTCTTATTTATTACTCAACAAAATATTGTCAACTTTATAGCAGAAAATCTTCGAACTCCTACTCTTCTTTAGCCAAAAAATCGTCGAGTGCAAAGGGTTACTATATTAATAAATATGTAATATAATTTTTTATCACAGAATTTTGGTTATTTGTTTACGTGCACCATAAGATGAAAAGAATTAAATAAAAGAATGGAATTCGTTCGATCTATTTAATTTTTGGATTAGTAAAAGGATTAAGAAGACTTAATATTTCTAATGCAACCAACTGTAACGTCAGGAGACAGGTATTTTGTTAGGCCATACCTCGTCTCCTTTAATACACTGCCAAAAGATTGAGAAGATTCCAGTACCCCGAAATAAAGCTCGATTGACCCTCCATGACCACGTGACTGGGAGCAAACACTCGAGAGACGAGAGAGAGATTATATCAATTCTTCGCGAGTGGCTGTACGAGGTGAACTCAGAGAAAACTCGGTTCGTTCGATAAATATCGCTACTGGTCGAGTTCCAGGGACTTCAGAGGCAATTGAGACCACTGATCTTCCTTTTTTCGTGACTTCTCTAATTACGCGTTTCCCGAAATTATTCCCTTGGAAAATAAAATCAATTTATTGATGATAATCCCTGATGAAACGTACCATTTAATTAACCAGATGAATTTCAAAGCTCTGTAAAACTCTGTCAAAATTGATCATCCTCCTGTCAAGATGATTCCATCGCGAGGATTCTGATTATCGAGAACAATTAAGGGATACACGGTGTGCGTGAAATCGCAGTGAAACGAGCAGCTAGTGTAGAACCTAGAGTAGAATCTAGAGTAACACGGTACCCTAAATTTTCATTTAATGTAAAGTAAACTCGACGACTACCACGAGGATTCTACGCTGAAGGTGTAATAAATCTAACGCAATTGCATCGCGTAAATCCATAAGTAGTCATCCAACTGCTCACCCCTGCAGAATCGATAATTGCTATGTACCCTAAGCTGGATCTAGACCTCGCTATCACCGTCAAGCGGACTTAAGCTAATGTACTTTCGCTGTCTCGCGTCGAGTAGACCTAAGCTTAAGTCCCGAAACGAATGAAATATTTCTCGCCTTGTATGCATATGCAATTCGGTCAAAGGTGATTCGATACGTTTTATTCATTGAAATCGGAAGAAGAGGGTTGGAGTTGAGCTAGGCGAACTAGGATCGGCACGTCATAATACGTCTGATCAGTATAACGTCCTGCTAATGATTACGGCTGACACGAGACCACTTATGTTGATTAACACAATCCGTGCCACGTGTACCACCGGTGGTACACGTTAAATTTTATATTCCGTGTAGAAAAAACGACTCGGCAGGGAACGTGTTAATTGTATATATGTATTCTTATCGTGAATAACGAAGTAGCGAGCTATATGAATTTCCGAATTATTCTGAAATTTCGGTTTTATCGGAAAACACCGTGCGACTCGTTACCATGGATGTAATAATAATAGGAAAAATGGTGCAAGTGTGTAAAACGATGTGACACGTAAAATCGTAGGGTAAGACGATAATTATAGGGGGGAAATTTCGGTTAGGAGAATTTCAGTTTGACCTGGACCAAGGTTACAGGCTTGGTTATAGAAGAACTCCCATGACCTAGCAGCTGTCATTTGTCTTTCGGCTGTCGCGAAGCGAACATTAACTATTCCGGGTCAAATATTCCGTTAACATAATTTCTTAACTTTGCTTAACAATTCTGATTATTAATATCATTTAATTTATTAATTTATTTTATTAATTTAATTTTATTTATTAATTTACTTTTACTTATTAATTTATTTTCATTTATTTTTTTTTATTGCAAATAAAAATTAAAAAATTAAATTAATAAATAAAAATAAATTTAAAGATGTTATAAGTGTTGATAATTTTTACAAAAATTAATTTATTACTCTAATAAAATCTAATGATTTACGTTTTCGTTCGTTCGGTTTCGCGTATATATTTTTATTCGATACCGTCCGAAGTAAGTTCGTCCGCGTATGCGCGATTTCGCGAGTGTGTGACTATGTGAGTGTGGAAAAAGTATCAACAAACGAAGAGGAAGCACAGTCAACGCAAACATCGCCAAGCTGAGGAACCAGAACAACACGTCATGCTGGTGGCAGATCGAGGCCAATTTCCAATATCGAGCTATTTCACTACGGTGAAGCGATCAACGTATGGTGAGTCGCATGTTTTTCTACTCCTTTGGTCGCTTACCATGTCGTAGGACGAATGGTCCAAAACGACACGGTTGTACTATGCGTTGCAGGCAAGAAATCCCCTGTTTTGGGGCAAGGGTGGTATTCCACTCGCACCACCTAATATACTCGCTCGTAGTCCCTACCCTTATATGACACTACCGAAACCATTACTTTGTCACACGGTGCTCTATGGTCAAACTAATAATGAGAGGATTGGTAGGAATTCGGTCCTAAGTTTTGCAAGGCATAGTACTTTATTATATTCGTAGGGAGCATAGTAACCACAAGTACGAATGTACTCTAATGTACATTGTTTTCTTTATTTCGTTTCTAATGAAACATACGTGTGTTTCATACACGTATGCAAACTGTCGCAGGATCGCTGTTGTTGTTTAGTTATTTGTATCGTATTTTATTTTGCAGCATATTTTGCAATACTAAATACTAAATACCTAATATAGTAAATACTATACCTAATATACTAATATACTAAATACCTCTCCCTAATTCAATTTTAAATTCATCTTGTAATTAATTTGAAATTTATTTTGTTTGATATTTCGTTTGATATTTTACTTGACATTTTGTTCAATATTTTGTTCCATGTCTTGTACCATATTGTATACCATATTTTAATGTTTTTAGGCATGGGTCTCAAATGCGTAGCCACCTCCACGTGGTGAGACCTGGTAATTGGCATCGTTTGACAAAAATGATCTTTTCGAAACTTGCTTCCATAAATTCTATCAAAGTATCTACAGATTTTCCAAAATAATTCATCTTTGACAAACGATGCCAAGCTAAGAGCTACGCTTAACTGTATGGTGGTCATTGTGCCATGGGTATCAGGCTTGTTAAGAAGAAAGAAACTATAGTCAATTGAATGATTTCAAGGCTACTAATCTGGTTACAAGTTTATATACAGACATTACAAATTATTTATAAGTATATACCCATCCTCTAAAGTACGATTATGCACTTATGTAGCACCCTATGTATACCGCGTTTCGCTATAAATACCCTTCAAAATGGCTTCACGAACCAGTCGAAGCTCGACCAGAGATACGCCAGAAGATCAGCGAGCTTTCGAAAAGATCCTTTAGCAGATGAATGAGCTTTAATTAACAAGGAGACGAAGAAATGTAAATCCTGCTTGATCACTACATCCACTGGGAAAAATTAGAATTTACGCTGGATAGACACGACTAACTAACGGAACAACAAAGAAGCGTGTTCGCCTTTTGCGTCGTGGGAAAACTGCAATGCCATGAATATGCATTTCGATGGCCGTTCTGAAGTACCCTAGTTAATGAGCTTAGTAAGCTCAATCCCCGTTTCAACAGCTTCGCATGCAGTTATCGCAGCATTAGATGAAGCGTGTCAAAGGCAACGAGGAAGGAAAACAGCCGAAGAGGAAAATAAATTTTCGTTCGCAACGCCACAGGATAGTTGAATGAAGCGAATAGCAAAGGCTCCACGGCGGCCATTTCGCGTCGCTCTGGTGCATGAATATGGCGGACCGAGCGAGTCGCTGGACTGGACTTTCGCGTTTCACGACCGACCAGCTTTAACGAGATTCGAATTTTCTCC
The DNA here is from genome assembly GCF_001483705.2 of Eufriesea mexicana. Classification (NCBI taxonomy): domain Eukaryota; kingdom Metazoa; phylum Arthropoda; class Insecta; order Hymenoptera; family Apidae; genus Eufriesea; species Eufriesea mexicana. The sequence goes on along the minus strand of NW_016911671.1, from coordinate 484,561 downwards.
CATTCAAATTTCATCAAATTTTGCTCTGGTGCATGAATATGGCGGACCGAGCGAGTCGCTGGACTGGACTTTCGCGTTTCACGACCAGCTTTAACGAGATTCGAATTTTCTCCCATTCAAATTTCATCAAATTTGCCATTGAGTCCTGCTCTAGAGGATGGAAAATGAACCGAGCTCGAGCAATGGTTCGAATTGCATTCGATGGAATTACGGACACAACGCGGCTGGACATGAAAGCGACATTCTTAATCGCGATTCGAATAATCGAATTCCCCAGCGACCTTTGTAATCGAATTTTCGACAAATTCCGCATTGCGTCCGCGCTTGTGATATGGGAAGACACAATTTTATGACGCCTCCACGATAGAAAAAGTTTCGGTCGACGTTGCACAGGTCCGAATATCAGATGTCGAACGAATCTTCCTCGTTGAAAGTAGAACGAAGATAACAATCGGAAACCAGTCGAAATGAAAGATATCAAACTTTTTAATTCCCTTATAATACTTTAAATACTTTTAGGTTTATTATATTTGGGTACCTATTACAGATTAAAAATTCTAGCATATACTAATAAGGCATTTTTATTCTCTGTATACCCACGTACTTGGAAATTTATAATTTACCTATATAACCTGTTTCAAGAATTATTTCGAAATATATAATCTTCTATTTTTACATCATTCTTTATACTTTTAAATATATTTACATTACATCACGTAATCACGTAGAAATTGGCTCTCTGTCGTTAGATTTCTTTCATTAGGACCAAGAAACGTACTAAAGGACGCAATTATGTTTCTTCGTTAGCAAAGAAATGTGCAGAGAGTTTAAATGAGAGAATGGAACTCGTCGGACCATAAATTCCAAAGATAATCACAGATGTTCGGCGTAATCCATTACTCTGATAGTCCATAATTTTCCACATTAACCGAAACATGTTTACCTCGCGTCTCTGCTAGTCGTGTTGCTTCGAATTTGAATTTCGTTCGTAATTTCCACAGGATTAGTAACGCGAGCCATAAATTCCGCGAAAACGAAGCTGCAGCGAGGATCTCGGGGAAAAGTGAGAGAAAATATAAATTCGTGTCAGGTATGCCTCAAACTCTGTCACGCGCAATTACGAAAATGACACCCGACGAGGCGACAGAGCCCACGCCAACTTCCGGTGCACTTTTCGACACGTTTTCGCATTAGGACGTTGATATTCGCAAGAGACGGAGCTCGTTAGCACCGATAATTTTACCTGATAAACTTGATAAAACCCTCAATTCACAAAGTAGCATTGATCTACTTTGCGGAATCGATGAGAAAAATAGGGGATGAAAAGGATTAGAGAAGATTTATTCTAGAGAACGAAGGTTTTCTGATACTTCAACGATCGAGTATGTTAATAACCTAATTGAAATCGATATTATCTAGACAGATAAGAATATCAATTGGAAGACCAGATAATCCTACTGCGATATAGTATCACTGAAAGTGCTCTGATTCGTATTAAAAAGAAATTAAACTCGCGATTTCATTGTAAACCCTCCCAAAGATCGCTTTCGAAATTGGTTTACCCCCTGAAAACTGCCAAATTCTCGAGAAAAGGGTGCGATTCACACGAAAGCACCTATACTAAAAACACGCACAATGTTGCGTACGAATAATCTTTGCTAAAAGAGAGGCAAGTGAAAACAGAAATCGACTGGTTCTTCTGCCGGAAAATACGCGTGGATGTCGATGGTGAACGGGCTCCATGCCAAGCGAATCCGAATTTCTGGCTGGGAAACGAATTTCCTATGACAAGAATCACCTGGCATAACAACGCTCTTTCGACCACCGATCCTCAATGTGACAAATCGTGAATTGACCAATAAACAAAACTACTCTGGAACAAACCGATCGATTCTACGTTTCATCAATTTTTCGATTTCGATCCCGAGTTCGTTACAATTTTTCTACGACTTCGTTACGATCCTCATGCCTCTGCGCCGCCCCAATTGCAGGTAGCCAGCCAATTTTTCGTCTTCACGCGGGACACGATTAGCGTGCAATATTTCAAAAAGCGAAAATAACTTGCTTTCGTAACACCTCATCGCGACGATATATCATAAATTGTCGTAAATAACACGGTTGGCGAGATGATCTCTTTTCCGGCATCCTTTAATTCACCAAGTCGAGCGAAATGGATGTCAAGCTGAAGCATCGTTGAACAATTCTGCAGTTCGATACAGACTGAATAACCGCGTGAACTTCCATCATTATCTGGTTACTTGATTATTCTAAAAATTTCTAAACAACGTTTGTTCGCGTTCGCCGATAAGAGAATCGCGATTACGCAACGCGCCATATTGGAGAACCACGTTTCCGTGGCTCACAATCAGCGATAGAAGAAAAGTGGTTCGGAAACTGATCTCGCAAAAGCGCGAGAGTTGATTTCAAACGAACGTGCTTGCAGTAATGGAAAGCGTTAATTAGATGGCCGGAATGTAAAGTGGTAACACGTATTGGGAACTTCAAAGGGACTCTCGGAACGAAGTACCAGGGCAGTTTTCAAATAAACTTCGTTTGCCCGCGCGTTTCATCGTCCACGATCCACAAGCTGAAACTTCCATAACGAAGCACAATTTATGCATCTACGCTGATGCCACGTGTTAGCAATAAACCAGTATTTATAGGACATAGCTGAGCAAGAGTCTCGCTCTATTCTGATCGCGCGCGAATTTCCAACAGTACTTCGCGGAACAACCGGTCACGGACCGTGTAAATTAATCGTGATTCTTCGAGTGGAAAATCTCAGGTATATACAATCGATTGGAGTGATATACAGAAATCGTAAATTTACTGTAACTGTCGACGGTCCAAAATGACGCCATTAATGTCGATGGTCTTAAGACTTGCTGTAATTGTGAGTATGTTTAGTTGTTTTTAAAGCAGCGAGATGAGAAATAATTATGGATTTATTTTTTATTTTAACTTGGTATATTTACTACCAATTTGCTGTCGCTATATCCATTTAATATTTCGGATGCTCGAAAGAAATTTTCGTAAATCATTGTTAGCACTGCTCGACAGCGGAAGAAGCTATTCCATATGGTCAGTGGAGTATATATAGTTGATTTAAGTGATATAGTGAGGTCGTAAAATTATTGTGTTTAATGGTGGTCTCGATTCATGGCCAAAATGGCACCATTGATGTCAGCACTTAGGATGGGCTTCTGTTTGCAAATGTATGTATTTAATTGAAACAGCAATTTAATAATGGTAGATCCTAATCAATGTCTTAAATATTTAAAAGGACTTATATTCCATTTAACATTTTATTTGCAATACTCTGTAAAAATGCATTTCGAATTGACATCGTGTTGATTGACGTTTGAGTTCTTTATCTCCTCAAAATATCTGAAACTGCTGTTTCAGTAGCCGAGACATTTGTATACTCTGCAGTCAACTCATTTTATGACCACTGTACCTTTAGTTACGTCTGGACTAGGCTAATTAAAATTTTATTCTAACCAAGAGAATCAAATGTGAATGTAACTATTATAAGATAGAGTCTATCAGTCCATGTACAAAATTATAATAAATATTTAGGTGACAAGGAAGTATTCGAAGATGAAACTTATCAGCTTGGACAACAATGGCGAAGATGAACGAGGTATTTCCAAAATTTCCAAAACACGTAAGAGAGAAAAATATTATTCAAAGAATTTGAACCACACGAACAGCCAGAATGTAGTAGGCGAATGTTCCCAGTTTGGCCTAGTTCCGAATATTTAGCTAAAAGATGGCCACACAATGCCGCAAAACACACGTATCACTGATTTATGCTCTTCGAGCCAGGTACCACACGTGTCCAACGTACACCTATAAGCAATTCTATTTACGAGCTGCTGACACGTGCGATCTACACATATTGCGTTTGCCAATATTAATACCAGAGGAAAAGGGATTCGACAGTTACTGAAAAGCCTGGTACATTTTTCTCACGAAACCAGTTCTCCATTTCTGCAACCAGAACGTTTCCTATTCCTCCTTTTATCTTACCGATTGAAGAATCACTCTTTGATACCTTCGACTGAGACCTGAATTCAAGTTTTATAACTCTTTCGCTCTATTCTCTAGATCCATATTAAAGTGTCAAAAAGAAACGCGGGAATTCGACAGTTCCTAAAGAACTTGATGCATGTGTCACATAAGATCTTCTTTTATTGGAACCAGGACGTCCCCTGTTCCCCCGTTCATCTTACCGATTGAAGAATCACTCTTTGATACCTTCAACTGAGACCTGAATTCAAGGTTTTTAACTCTATCGCTCTATCTTCTAGGTCCATATTAAAGTGTCGAGAAGAAACGCGAAGATTCGACAGTTACTGAAGAACTTGATGCATGTGTCACATAAGATCTTCTTTTTTGAACCAGGACGTTCCCTTTTCCTCCTTTCATCCGATCGATTGGTGAAACACTCTTTGATATCTTCGCCTGAGAGCTGAGTTCAAGTTCTATATTTTAATTCTATTTTCTACATCCACATCGAGGAGCACTGCAGAGCTTGGTCGGTTTCTGGGAAGCTTCCTGAATCTTTTATGTATGATTGATCCTCCATTTCATTCCACGTATAAATCAGTATCTTTTAGCCCTTTCGTTATAGTTAAAAATACAGGAGTATTTATAAATTGTCCTGAAACATCGAACAAGTTGATGGTTTAATTATTCCGGTCTGTTTCCATCGGGAATGC
>NW_016911671.1:469680-479707 GCF_001483705.2 Eufriesea mexicana | reverse complement strand
TGCCGAAAGTTTAAAACAATGCCCCTGGAAATCAAACCGGTCGAATCCATTTCCTACGAATTTCTCGATACGAAAGCGCTCGATTGATTCACCAGAGACCAAACATATCTAAAAACTGATTCATCTTTTATACTATAGCCTATATTTTCATTAAGCAATTCCCTATCATTGTATTAACACCGTGTATACTCGATAAAATATAGATTTCGAGGTAACTGCAGCTAGCATTTGCGGAAAACAGGCAGATTTATTTGTCGCTCGTCGAACAGAATTCTATTTTATGAGAACTACGACGAATGATTTACATGCCTGCAGGGATGCTACACATCGTCACGATATGCATTATTTTCCCATTTGTCAGCTATTCCACGTAACCACGATTGTTCGCCGGATATTCCTCCAACCATGTTTATGACCTTATGTAGGGGACCTGGCGAATTCTCAGAGTTCAGGATCCAATCAAACTGGAGGATCGGAGGATGAGATGCGGGTGTTAGATGTTATCCAAAACGCGTGCGTATGTGTATGTATATAGGATAACACTCGAGATATGTAGACGACAATGATTGAATTAATTCTGTGATCAAATATTCCGTGATACCTAATTTGTCGAATTCGCTTCATCCTTGGATCAGTAATAGAATATACGATTTCGTTAAATTATATTGGAGTATTCGTGAAACAATGAGATTCGAGATATGTAGATGACGATAACCAAATTAATCGCGATAGTTGATTTGTTATATTATCATTGGCATAATTCTCAGTTCAATAGTGGAATATACAATGTCGTTAAATAGCATTGAGTTATTTGCAAAATAATGAGAAATTATGAAGGAAATGGAGGAACATTTGAATGCTTATGTGTGATAAAATTCAACATAATTTGCAACTATTGGAAATTACTTTGTTGGACTTCCACCGAGAGTTTCAGATCATTATTTCACGTGAGCATAGTTTTGGTTGCTTAATGGCTTTTAGAATATTCTGGATCGTTTTCCACGTTCTGAACGAGACCAGCAAGTGTTTTAATAGTCATGAACAGGTGTATTTGCGAACGACTTGCAAAAATTAATATAGAAAGAGATGATTTTCCATCGCGATTACTATATTCTATATGGTTAAACGACAAAGACAGGGGAGCCACGAAGTTTGTGACAGAAAGCAAAACTCCGAAACAATTTCAATCACACCTAGCCGGATAGCAATCGAGTTTTCGAGTTTTCCAAAAGGAAACAACAATTTCTAAAGGCAATCAGAATGCAAATGCTGCGTATACGATGTTCTTGACTTTCGATGAATTCATTTTCAACTTGCACGAAACTATAATTCCCTCGTGTCTCATACGACCAGCAAAAGTTAGTGGTATTTATAAGGAAGCGAGCGAGCCTTTGAGGCAATACTGAATCGTAAAACTAAAGAGTATAAAAAGAAAAAAATACAAAGAGAGCCTACTAAAAGTAAAAGAAAATATAAAAAGAATCCCACAAAAAAAAAGAATATACAAAAATTTCTAAAAGTATAAAAAATATATATATTTATATATATTTAATAAGAATAAAATAAACTAAATATTTTAAATATATAGTATATAATTTGAAATTTATAAATATATATATTTTTAAAAATAATACGTTACATTGTCTTCTGGTTGCTTGTAGAATAAAATGGAATCGGGATATGGTATATTGTAATGATCGTCCAAGATTTATTGAACCAGGAAGTCTTCCTTATCTGTATTATTTCTTCTATTCGAAGTTCCACGAATCCACATCACGCTATTATATTTACATTTGTAGGATAGTACGCACAAGTGTAAGTCCAATGCCAGATATGTGAAGAGCTGCCCTGTTTTTGTATTGTTACTGGCGAACTACGCCTCGACCGTTACACCCTCAAAAAAAAAAAAAAAAAAAGATGTTTTCAGGACGAGATCGAGTTTCCGGGAACGCCAGGCGGCTCACGTGCCTTCGCGAAGTTTCTATCGCGCCATGGCGTGAAAATAAAATATCGAAAAAGAAATGCTAGTTCCGTGTTAAATACTTCGATTTTAGGAATAATTAGCCTTAAAATAAGAATCGTAAACCCTTAATGTGACGATCACTGAGTAATATCACGTTATTAAGATAGAAATCTCAACTAATATTATATATCGAATTTCACACGTGTTATCCGTCGTAGACATTAACTTCTATACGACATCGTGACATTGGATTTGCCGGGAAGCTTTCTCCCAATAAACGTCAGTCAACTGATATTCCATTATATATAGCAAACTAAGCTACACGAAAAGTTACCCTATTTCGATATATTTCCGCAAACGAAACCTTGATCATACTTTCGGATTCGAAATCTTCGAAACGAAAAACATCGCGGAATGACATTGACCTTCACCTTATACACAGCCAATAACGGTTACGAATATGCCAACAGTATTCTGTTAGAATAAATTCTTAATGCGCATATTGGAAATTAGAAATTTTATTCGCAAATTTAGACGTATTTGTTATCGATATAATAATAATATTTCAGTTATATGTTACTAATAGTATATTAGGTGACTACGTGACATATATCACAATCGAAAATACGTGTCGCTTACCTTAAGAAATTCTTCGATGAAACTGTGGAAAAGGTAGATGAATGGCGCAGTATCATATTGCACGCTGCTTGATGATTGATGCCACAGCTTCAAACTATTCACTGATTATGCCACTTATTGTTCAAGAAGCACAATAAAAAAAAATTGAAACTCGATGACAACCACGCCACGATGCTTCTTCACAGAGCAGTATCTATAAACTGAAAGCCGAACGAAGCCACGCGACCACGAAACTACCCGCCAAGCCGATTGCCCCCGATCTAATCCGAATGTAACCGAAAGTTTACGAATGCCAAACGAAAGGAACCGATGTTTTTCGTAACTCTCGAACAAAATCCCGTACAATCTGAAAATAAGAAATGAGATATGAAAAAATAAAAAACATTATTATTCGAAAATAACGATTATCTTTAAAATAATATTTATAATTTTGAAGATAGTAATGATTTTATCTCCAAATATCATTCCCATAACAAAATTTAATATTGTTATCAATATTGGATTTTGTTAACCTTTTTTCAGTGAATATATCTAATATATTAAATATCGTATAAAATTTTAAAGTTAAAAAGATACAGAATACACTTCCTATTTCTTTGACAAATAATTTCAACATTTTATTCATATTGTAGTATTTTAGTAAACTGAAACTGAAAATATTACGTTTATCACTATTATCAAATTACCTAAAAATTTTTCATTATGTTAAAAAATAGATACTTCTTTTTTCTTGTATCTATTATAGAATCGTCCTGAAGCTCAATTTAAAAGAAAAATTCGAATAAAAACGTGTGGTAACGTTTTATTTTTTTACCGCGATAACATACAATGCCTTAATTTTAACCATGTGTTCTTAAAGAAGTAAATTACTTTTCTAAAACTTCTCACCTCGTTTCTGATCACTATAGTAAATTTTATGTTCCGTGACACACTAATAACATGTCTCTTTTGTTTTCAAATAACATTAATTTCTTTCTGGAACAATTCGTATTGCTAGCCACAGAAGAAATGGCGCAAATTATACAAATTTCGAGGGACATTTGAAATCAGAACAGATGGCGATAGGGAGTCCGCGGTTCTAAGTTCGTAGTGAAAAATGGCCGGCGCCAACGATTGTTTCAGCATCGGGAGTACGGTGGCCTGTAAAACCTGTTACAAGGAGGAGATCGAAGGCGAGGTGCTAGCATTCGATCCACAAACTAAAATGCTAATCCTAAGTATCCTTTTCTTGTAAATTCCTTCAAAGCATCGTTCTTCCTGAAAATTACATGTAAGCAGTACTCATCCGTCGCTCGTTTAACATTGCCGCAATGTAAATAACTTTAAAGCTATCTATGATAAGTTTCGTAAATTTTAGTGAATGATCACTAAGCTATGTTTCGCGATTTCACATGGGAAATGTACAATACCGCTTGTCAATTATTTGATCATCATCTAACCAGCTACACGAAGTCAGGTTAGTTTCGTCATTCAATCAACCATGCTGGATTTTCCGTTGCTTTTTATTGCTCTGCTTGTCCATTCTTAAACGTATTTTCACGCATCACATGAAATCTTTCACTTTCATTTCTCTTAAGACCCCTAAACAGAAATATTTTCAGTCTACTAAGAAAATTAGAAACCTATGCTGATAACCTGGAGAGTTTGTTTTGTAGTTAAACCTCCTGTAAGAGAAATACCTTGAATAAAACTATATTAACTTTCACATTTCGTGGTAACAATAATTCCTTAACTGATGTCAATCAGAATGTCCGTCGTCCAGCGGAGCACCAACATTAAACGATGTACACATAGTAAATTTATCCTTGGTATCAGAGGTCCAAGTAAAACGGGAAGTTAGCCCTACGACTAGTGAACCACCACAAAGCCTTAATTTGCAAAAGTTGAACAGAAGAGTACGTAATCAAATTGAAGAGAAGAAAAAGCTGGTAATGGCTCTGCAGGCCGGAGTATCTCCAGAGGGACAAAAACTCTTCAGTACTATATCAAAGACTATACCAGAAATTACGTGGAATGGAGCAAATATTGTTGTATTTGATAATGTTACAATTAGACCACCATATAAAGTTGACAATGTGCATGGAAATGCGGAGTCTGGAGCATATAAACATGTAAAGAAAGTGGTAAGTGTCTTGAAAAGGTAGAATGTGATATTACATTGTAAGACGTATCTTTTACTTATTCTATAGGTTGAAAAACACATTAAAGATACTGAAGCATTGCAACAGGCACAACAACAGCGGGAACCGCAACCACCACAAAAACAGAAAGGAGGTGCGATGCAATAAAATTTCAAAAAGGCACTATACCACAAATAAAGCTACCATGCTTTCACAGAAGTTCCAGTCTTTGAGGAAAAGTAGGAAATGATGATACAAGAAACAAGATACTAAGAAACAAAAAAGCCACTGCAGAACTACTACATAAGCCTATCAAGAAAACCAGCATCATAGATTAAGTTCAAATTTATTTGAATACAAAAGCACTTCATGGAAATCAAGTGCTAATCAATTACCGGAATTTTAAATGAGTACCAAACGCATTAATAATATCGTATGAGCAGCATTTTGTAAATCAATAAAACACACCGTACTCCAGTTTTAGCAAAGAGCATAGTCTCTGACAAAGGATGCTGTTTATTTTATCTAACAAGCTGCCATACAACTTTAGGTTCTGCTGGAACTATTGTTCATACATGTGCTCTGATGCAGGTGTGTTTTAGTTTAGTTTAACATTGTTACAAAATACGTTTAATAGTTGTTTACAGATTATTGATGTACATGATGGTAGTATGATTCGATTGCCATACGAATATCAACTTTTTAAAAAAAAAAAAAGAAAAACAAATCGGTCATCGTGGTATGATTTAAGCCCGTATGAAACGGTTCAATATATTTTTAACTACTACCGCAAGTGGAAAAATAACAAATGATCAACGAAAATTTTCATACGCGAACTATCCGACTTCGATACTGGTTAAAATCTTACGTTCACTCGCTGATTGTAATACCTTTTTTTAATACGCTCTTATAATACTGTCGATCTCTTGGAATTTGTAAACGAAAAAAGGAGAAGGAAAACGTAAACACTACACCTGTTCGCGCTTGCGTCGGCACGAGATGTCTTCAGTCACAATACAATATTGTAAGATGAAAGAAGGTTCTCCTTGCATAGAGCAAGCTATAAAATTGTTATTTAAAAAAAAACATCAGCCTTGATTTATGCAAGGGCAACCTATTCTTCTAATAATAAAGTTAGAAGTAATTTCATTTACAATGATAAATTACAGAATTCATCTCGTGCCCTTTACTTTCGATCGCGAAGAAAATATGACAGAAGAAAGGAAAGAAAGATTATAAAAATTACATAAAAAGACACAAATAAATGTAATATAAATTCTATTATTAATGTTTTACATTTATTATTCCTTGATCGATATTTCTACTGGAAAAGCATACACTATCACCCTACATTATACTATATCCCTGTAATAAAAAAATTTTCTATAAAAATAATGTAATCTTTATTCTACATTTTCATCTAATTCTTCAATCGTTTCTGCAATATTTGTATTTCGTATAATTGTACTTAAATCATGCGTTACACGTGCAATTCGAGCAGCGGCTTTAAATTTAATAGCCACTCGTTGCTTTTCAGTTTTTCTTTTCCACTGAAATGACATTAAATCATATATTATTAGTTTATTACAAAAATATAAGGTACCTCTTTGTACGTTCCAAGTAAAATATACATTATGAAGTTCTTCATGTCTAAAAAAATGTAGAAACTGCATAAAACATTTTAATAATTCGAAAAAACCATTTATCTACCTGTTGTAGCACCAACTGTTGAACTAATTTTCTACATATTTGATTTTATTTACATGTAGGCTTTACAAATAATATTTACTAAGTTAATAATTTTAAAAAAGCAAATATAATTTCTTTTTGCTGTAAAATGAAATAAAATGTGTAAAAGATAAACTACAAATGCATCATCGATATATCTTTCCGTTAATTTTGATTCCGTTCATTACTAATGAAATAAAACATTTATAATAGTACTTTTTCAAATTCTATTGGTATATAAAAAGTAACTAGATTTGATGCTCTCTCTTTCCCAAGGTAAGAAAACATGAGAGTGAGAGAGACAGAGGACATCGTGGTTGAGTGTTTTGAGTGAGCGTTTTGAGTTTGTTGCACTATACGCGTGTTCTATGTGTAATTTTCTATTTTTCGTAATCAAGTGAAATAAAATAATTCTGATCACTTTTATCGAAAATTGCACACATTTTAAATTTCATAAAATAGTATACAGGCCAATACATGAGATTTACGACTAATTTTGTTTTTGAGCGGGACATTGTAATAAGCGAAATTTTGATAAAATCAGTTGTAAATAAGTGTTGCAAAGTGTTCTATGTTCTGTTAAAGTTATTTATTTAACTCAACAGATTTATAAAGCTCAATAGTAACTTTTAAACGATCTTAGTGACCGATGCGGCAAATGTTTACCCTAACCTATTTCTAAAGTTGACAAATCAGTGATAAAATAAATAAATTCTGTAACAAATAATTTAGATAGCAATATTCTTAAAAAATTATCAATAAAAGGGTACAAAATAAAATCAATGGGGGACACAAATTATTCTCCTCTATGTGCAGTTTCTACAATTTCTTTGAAAACACGTTTTGTTTGTTTACTAGTGTGATAACATTTGCAGTTATTTACTTACATCTTCATCACGCGATGGTAAGTTTGCAACATATTCTTTCATATTTTCTTTTTTGGGATCTGCTATAGCTAAAACAGATACACAACCATCAACCGTTCCTAGCACTATGCTTTTGCCATCATAAGTGCTATCGATGGCACTCAGTTCTGCTTGAACTCTATAATTTGCTATGATCTCACAATCTGATGATCTATGAATTAAATATATAAAAGAAATTTGCAAATTTTTAAAACTTAGTTTCATATCTATTTACCTAAATACACGTATAGTTTTTCTTCCACTATGATAATAAAGGACATATTCATCGGTGCGGTTAAACATAGATATTACAGTAAAAACACCCTCTGCTACCTTTGGAATATAGATCTTTACAGTGGTACCTTTCTTTAATTCCAAAAGTTCTAAACCACCTCTATAACATTGAAATTATTAAAATTTTCGTTTAGGAAAAATTACATTAAATAGAAACTACCTGCTGGGTGCATATAAAGTATATTTTCCATCTTTACTGATATTTCCACTCCATTTGGGGATTGTACGGACAATCTTCTTTTTATTTATATCCAAAATGGTACCCTTATCAGACCCAATAATTCCTATCCAATGTGGTTTATTCGGCATAGGAGTGATACATAAAATATCCTATTAAAATAGTATAAAATATAGAAAGCTACTTATTCTACCCCCCAAAAAAAGAAAAAAATTATATATTATTTATTTTATAAAAAAAAAATTATATTTTTTCAAATAAAAATATTTTTTAAAATAATATTCTTACTTTAAACCCCGGTAATTTTACTGGAATTTTACTTATTAACGTTCCCGTATTTGCATTATAAATGATAACGCAATCCCTGTTACCCTTATCAGCTGCTGGAGCAATCAGGAAAGAATTGTCAGAAGTCATCACAACATTTCGAAATGGCGTACCAGTGTGACTTCTGACCAAGTATTCCAATGTAAACGATGTTTTCCTATCTGTCGATTATGATTAACGATCATTAATACCAATAAGCAATTCTAAATTTATTAATTATCGATATACCAGGAATAGATCTCATGAAAAGTGTAGCAGTGGTCTTCATGCTTTCTACCCCAGCGGGGTTTTTGGGCCTCGAAACGGTTATGAATTTAGACGAATTTTCGACCAACGTCAGTTGTCTCACGTGCTGTTGTTCCTCTTTGAACAACACCTGTTCCGTGATCCTGTTCCATATCAATACATTACCTGACTCCGTCGAGACGATATATCTAAGGTGGAAGACATATCCCATTTAATGGATCAGTCGGAACACGTGTACGATATTAGTCCAATTACTGACTTTCCATCATGAGTTATACAAGCGTGGGTGACAATTGCTCCCAAAGGACTGTCGGCCAACTTTGAGATCAGTCTACCGGTTTGTAAGTCCCAAATTCCAACACAGTCTCTCGTCACAGTTACCGCCAAATTGCATTCCTCTGCCAAGCTTAGAACGCAAAAAAGCCAACGTCAGTAAAGATACAGATGAATATCGGAAGATCGATAGGAACCAATACCTTATCATATCGATCTGCAACTCGTGCCTGTCTATTACATGGACTTGCTCAAAGATATTATTTATATTCCATACTTTGACGCTTCTGTCGATACTCGATGTTACCACGCTATTCCAGTTACCGATAGTCAATGCCTCCAACTGAATGATCCTCGCAAAGTGGGCATCCAGTATCTTCACCAACTCGGTTGTTTCCAATTTCCAAACGTATAAGTTCTTCCTGTGGAAAGGGTAATTTTCACTCCATTTCTTTTTGTTCTTTTTCTTTTTTTCTTTTTTTTCTTTTTAGATCTGATTGTTTAATTCACCATAAGACACACCTTACACCAGCAACAGCGTAATTCTTAGTGCCACTGACCATGATCGAATTGGAGCACATCATCTTCGTGCTGATGTTTCGAACCCCATTGGGCAACATTAAGACGTATGCATCGCTCTTACTCTCTAAGAACCAGACAACGAAACCATTGGCACACGTGGCTAGAAGCATCTCCTCTTCCCTGTCCAGTTTCAATTGCAACAAGTACTCGACGTCATCGTTGTAAGCTCTGGGCATATCGAAAGCTTTCTCCCATTCGGAGGACGTTTCGTCACTGATGTACTTCGTGACCCGATAGTCGTCTTTGGTAGTGCAGACGTATAGGGTTTGTTTGTCACTGGTCATTACCATGACGCTGCAATATGACATCAAGGGAAAGGTATCAAAGCTGATGGAAAGAGAATAGGAATGATTGAAATGGTAATTCACCTGTGGAAATGCAAGGGATCCAGTGATCCCTTCTTTCTATATGTGTGCAACAGCATACCGGTATCTTCTATGTTACCAGACCAGAACACTATTATATAATTATCTAAACTCGTGTGCTCCACGCCTACTCAGGAAACGTACATTTTTTCAGACTTATTGTTTCACGAATCTTCGATGGAATGGCAAGGTTTTGTCTCACTCACATAGAATTGGCCACTTGTTAGAATCCTCTGGATTGGTGTGGGTATCCATCAAGTTCCCTCGCAAATCGAACCTGCACCAGCCTAATTTACCATAGACGAAGAAGAATTGATTCGTCATGTGCACTCCGTACACTGGATCTTCGTTTGGAAATGGATTGTCAATGATGACAAATTCGCTAGTCAGGGTATTCAACACGACGC
>NW_016911671.1:440169-469350 GCF_001483705.2 Eufriesea mexicana | reverse complement strand
GCTCTGTTAAAAATAAATTACACGCAATTCTCTTGCATTTTGTGATGGAACAGTTATTTTACCTCGATATAGAGGAAAATAGAGTAATCAGTAATGGATTTCTTTAGAAATTTTGAAAATGAGGGATCCATTGACATCATCGAGTACCTGATTATTGGTTGTAAACGCAGCGGCGTATCTGTTGTCTGGACTCAGAACTAGATGTTGCATAATTCCCTCCACACCGGGATTTACGTCCCTGGTCATGTCACTGGTACTGAGATCCCAGGTGATAAACCGATTGGATATCGAGACCACATACCGATAATCCGACGTTAGACAAAAGCCAAATACGGCAAATTGATGACCCTCCAGCGAATACTAAAAGGTTTACGAGATCAGAAGAGCGTTTTCGTTTAATCGAGCAAGTTTGTCCAAGTACTTTCAATGGTCCTCCAGGTGTATGCAGGCAATGATAAACTGGAAGCAGGGAGCAATCCTTGACACCGTCGTTATCGCACGCTCGAAGCAGCATTTTCACGTTCACGTTCCCTCCGATTTCTGGCAATAATCGACCTATTAGCTGAGGTGCAAGCATGTCTGGATGAGAACCCAAAATTGCACCGCCTAACCTGAGTGCATCCGCAACCAGCATGAGCTCTCTGAAACAAAAGCAGTACTTGTTGCGATCTATGGATATTATTCAAACACTTCGGTTGGATTCTTCTATTCATTCTGGATCTATTACTGACACATTACCTCACGATGTTCTGATTATCAATGAAACTACACGCGTCTTCGAAATCCGAGAGCACTGATTGCAGTGGACAAGAACTCAGTTTGGCATGAAGCCATTCATAGTTGAACAAAACATTTTCAAACAGGTCGTTGAAACGTCGTGATCTGACTAGATGAAAGGGTAGCTCACCGAACTAGAATTACAGATAAATTAACTGATTTAAGAAAGTATTCGAAGCATTTGCATATACCTTTCTTAAATTATATCTAGTGATCTTTCCATCTTTTGAGTAAAATGCTAGAGGTTGCTCGGGTACTTTTCTGTCTGCCACTCCTTCTTTGTCTGCCAAATTAAACCTGTAAATTTAACTGGAGTGTATCGAAGTTTGAAGCAACATTCCAAGGAAACATTCCAAGAACGTTCCAAAGGAAATAATCATCTACCTATGTCTCTGAATCTCAGTATATTTGAACGGTTTGGGTCGTCCACCTCCCCAGATGCCAAGATAATAATCAGCGATCATGGAATGAAAATACATGGCCATGTTCATATTCTTAAAATATCTTTCCTTAGCCGTGTCTCTGAATTGTCTGTGGTACCAGTTAAGAACACTGACACCATCTGCCTCCCTTTCGCTCAAATAATTAGGCAAATCGTTGCGTATCCTGGTCCAGAGCAAAGGGGGAATTCTCCTTACTGGAGGTAAATGGTACTGGTACACATCATCCAGCACCTTGTCGTCCAACGAAATCAAATCTTCGAGTTCAGACTCTGACAAGCCTGATTTAGCAGCAGTGATGTAAGCCAGTGCATGGAACACCAGGATTTTTCCATGTTGCTTTTCGATTCTTTCGAAAAGCATCATAATACTGTCCATCACAGTGCACGTTAAATGAGTATCCGCTGGCTTTGTATAGCTCCTCCATCTGCAGATTTCTGCGAACACCAGTTTCACAAAGATCGGTAAGGAGCACTTGGATATGGCATTTGCCACAAGACGCCATTGATAATTGTTCAGATCTCTATGGGCTGTTTTCATCCACATCCTGTAACAGCGAATATTTTTTCAAACATTACAGAAATATCTCGAAGACACTTGTCACTACCTTATCACTTCCATGGCAAGATCTTCGCCGAGAGCAACGACTTCGATGAAGTTTTCTTCGGTATCTATCATCCTCCTCAGTAACTGATAATCTCGAGAGATCACGGGATTCGATTCCTCAGCGGCACAGGACAAAATCATCTAAAAATTCCTCGATACCGTCAATTCAATTCCAATTGGTTTGTGATCAGTATCGTACCTTACAATTCACTGGAAGCCTAGTAGGCAGCCATGACAATTTATTCCCTTGTACTCCAGTTAATTGATCCACGCTGTCCAGGAATAATAAAATCGGCTGTTCAGTCGTTGCTAAAGTTAACAAGTATTTGAAGTAAGCAGTCAGGGGTACCAAGTCATCAGGAATCTCATCGAACGGCAACATGAAGTTATAAGAGATCTACGGAGGAAACAAGACCCATTAAGTTCGTCGTTTGATTATTCGTAATGTATTATATTCGACTACTTGCCTGTTGACAAATGGAAATTAACGTAGGTGTCAGTGCACTGCTGTCTGGCGTGGTGCCAAGAAATCGAATTATGTTGATTGGTTTTTTCCCAGTCAGCCACATGCTGCTCGTCAATCCTGCACTCTTTGCTAGCAAAGACGTCTTCCCACATCCGCCCTCTCCGTACAATACCAAAGGCTTGTCGCTGTCACCTAGCATATACTCCTTAATTCTTTCCAAGGTATCTTCTCGTCCATAAAACACCTGGTAATTTTTTAATCTATGTAGTATCTTTGACTCACGAGAATTTCTGATAAATTTACCTTCACCGAGTTGTTACAGGCATGTAAATGTTGCAAAATCTCCGTTATGATCTGTCCCTGTGCCGAACTGTCTTCCTTCCTCATAGCACGATCTACCAACTTCACTATGTTTCGATAGAAATGAGTTATAAAGTGCTGAAGGTACTCGCTGTGAGTCTCTGGATCCAGACCTTCTCGACCGATCCATTCTACCGTGTATCTTTAAAAAGGAAAGCGTAAGGAAAAATTGATTTCAATTTGACGATATAACATGTTCTTTTTCATGAAAAGAAATACCTTTGCAGGTTTGTAGTCTCGATCTTATCTGGAAGTCTTTCATCTCTCAAGTTCGCTAACAGCTTGGAAGCTTCGTTATCTAAGCTTCTATTAGCGATATCCAAGAATAAGCTTGCTTTTCTCAAATTTTGTAGATTGATGTTGTTTATGTATCGTATGTATGCCAGGCAATGATTTTTAGTATTTTTCACATTCAAGATACCATTGATCACTTCCCTTTCAGTGACTTAATAAGAAATACGAATTAACGTGGAGGAATATCGTGAAGGGGCCAGCTTCTTTTACACATACCTGACATGAAATAATTATGCATAGTGTCTTTGTCAAATTTCCCATTGTTGAACAGAGACTGTGCTCCTTTTCGAAACAACTTTTGCATCTTCACCATGGTGTCCCACCAAATGGCCTGGTCCTCTTGCTGCAGCTTTGGTATCCTCTAAATCAAGGGACGATTTACGTATTTTAATGTTGAGATATTTATCTTTTAGATGGCGAGGAAACTCGATTACTTTATTGTTAAAATTTTTCAAAATCGACGATATTGGTTGCAAGATACTGGTTGGTGGAACTGCGTTGCTGTCCTTTTTGTACCATTTATCCAAGAGACCGACATCCATTCCTTGGCCTTCCAGTTCCGTCCTCAGCATCTCTAATTCCGAGCTAAGAACATACGTTGGAATAGGACGATAACCGTACTTCTGACCAAGGAATACCTTAAAAGAATTTTAAAGAACGCTTCATGCTCGACATTCCCAAAGTACAAATTTGTAAAATGAAATTATTCATTTAAATTATTTTGTACCACGAAATTCGGACCCATCGAGAGCCTCTGGCAATTTTCTATCTCCCTCATACATAGTTCTGTGGTCATATGATCGTCGGTGGCCTCGTCTCGTACACCCCATCTCATATCAACCACCTGGAATTGCATCGCTTAAATGGTTGCGTTTCTTTCGTTCGTTCCATTTCCCCCGATTTAAATTTAGAATCTATCAAACCACAATATTCGAGCCGTGGAAAGTTTTATCTGTGCGCGTCAGAATTCGTGCCTGGCACGATAGAAATCAATTCTTTCTTCAAGGTCGACAAATAACGCTTATGTAATGCAGATTTTGGCATCCTTTATCTATACGTATACTGGTGCAACGCGCCACATTTTTCAGATATATAATACATAAATAATAACAAGTAATCGCGATTATCACGATTGTAATTCTTGCTTCAGGCTACAAGTCTTATAATTAATTATTCGAGAATTACCTGGAACTCTAATCCATGCTTCTCTCTGCAATAATCCTTAAGCTTAGGATAACATTGCGCCATTAACGTGTTTCGCTCCATCGTCGTATCTGAATGAAGATAATTCTCGCGTTAAATAAAATGGAGACTTACGATTACATCGCACGATATT
Organism: Eufriesea mexicana; assembly: GCF_001483705.2. Taxonomy (NCBI): domain Eukaryota; kingdom Metazoa; phylum Arthropoda; class Insecta; order Hymenoptera; family Apidae; genus Eufriesea; species Eufriesea mexicana. The sequence goes on along the minus strand of NW_016911671.1, from coordinate 465,071 downwards.
TCGACTTACCAGTGAAAGTAGAACTCGTAAATATCCTGACGATTTTCGAGCTAACAGCTGGCAGAGACTTCAAAGATCCCGCGAAGATCGAGTCAATGGTACTTTCGTCCATTTCTTAATCTTTGATATTTCTTTTTCCAATTTTACGACGATTGTTTCTGAACAAATTTCTGTTTTGTCAGGTTGCCAGCAACATTGCAAAGGTACTGAGATCGTTCCCGGTATTTCGTGGCCCTTTATAGACTGTGGATATATATTCCTTCACCCCTAACATCTCCATGTATACTTCACCCCCTAGCCACGTGGTCCAATCAGCATGTCACACTGTACACTGTCTTTCAAATTTGAGTGCATTGTGTTACACGATCACCTGCGATATTATTATCAGTGAAAACGTGCGATTTATTTTGAAACATCAATTAAAGTGGCCGACAGGAAACGTCTAACTGGTTGCCAAGGGTTGTTTGCACCGCTCAAAATGTTCCTCATTGATTTCGGAGGCAGCTATGTAGTCTACGTTCTGCAGCTCGGAATTCCTTATTATGCGTTATTTATTATTAAAAATCATTTTCGATCTCATCGATCGATGAGGACAGTGATTCCGAATGGAAAAAGGAACGTTCAAGTTGCATTTTTGCGTAGGTTTTCTAATGGACCAGACTTAGCAGAAGTTGAACTTTTTGATTGAAGAATCAAAATGGCACCACCGGATCCAGTGACACAAATGAACACGTACAGATCGTACGTGACCATGCTGGCCGATCCAGTTTCAAAAGACGAATTGAAACTGAAGGCCGCTCAAGAATTGTCGGAAAATTTTGAGGTACCGCTCGACGATCAAATTGCATTTCTTTCGATTCTAAGAGTCGATTATCTTGGGCATGTTGAATAATTACAGGTCATCATGTGTTCCTCTCAATATCCGGCATTTCTTGACCATATGATGAAAATTTTTCTAAAGATACTTCAAGAGGGGGAACCACACTTTATATCGGAGTACAACATTCAGCAAGTGAGGAAGTTGATATTAGAAATGATACACAGATTACCTAGTAACGATTACCTGCGTCCGTATGTGAAGCAAATCTTGAGTCTGATGTCGAAATTATTAGAGACCGATAACGAGGAGAATGTTTTGGTCTGCCTGAGGATCATTATCGAGCTGCATAAGCAATACAAACCGACCTTTAATCCGGAAGTAAGTAGTCTAGTTCGAAATGTCTCTGACATTCTCATGAAATGTTTAACCCTCTGTCGTTCCGTCTATAGATACAATATTTTTTGCAATTCGTTAAATCGGTGTATAGCGAGTTACCAAAGAACCTACCAAAAATATTCGAGCCTCGGCCACCCCTCAGAGTGAAGGATTTGTCGGAAATAAATATAGAGGCACTTTTAAAAGAGACATTCACGATCACGGCTATACAGAGCGAGAAGAAAGCAGCAGATGGCACTGTCGTTACGGTAAGTATCCATAAAACTTTTCACTGCTCGTTAAAACGAAGTAGAATAATCCTGACGTTGAACCTGTTCTTTCAGTATAATCTGATTCCCAAGGCAGTATTGTCACTCAAAGTACTGCAAGAATTACCTATCATAGTTGTGCTTATGAATCAGCTGTATAAGCAAAACGTGCACCAGGATGTCTCTGATTTCATCCCCCTAGTGATAACAACTATAACTTTGCAACCGAGTCCTCAGCATCGAGCATCCCCTGGATTCAATAAAGAGGTCTTCGTCGATTTCATGGGTGCACAGATCAAAACACTATCATTTTTGGCGTACGTTATCAGGGTCTATCAAGATGTCGTGTCTCAGCACAGTTCGATATTGGTGAAAGGAATCCTAGGTTTGTTCACACTGTGCCCCATGGAAGTGGCACACCTACGAAAAGAGCTAGTAATCGCGTCGAGGCACATATTGGCTACGGATCTTCGAAATAAATTTATACCACATATGGAGTGCTTTTTCGATGAAGATATATTTATTGGACGAGGCTGGACCACTCATGAATCCCTCAGACCGCTGGCATACTCGACACTCGCGGATCTAGTTCACCATGTTAGATTGTTGTTACCATTGAGCGATGTATCTAGAGCTGTGCATCTTTATAGTAAGAATTTGTTGGATCAGAGTCTTCCAACAGCTGTCCAGATGGTTTCTTGTAAATTGTTGATGAACCTAGTGGACACTGTGAGGCAAAGATCCGACGCTGAGAACAGTACTCAGGGTAGGGAACTGTTGATGCGAATTCTCTTGGTATTTGTCTTAAAATTCAAAACGATAGCGAAGATCTATATACCAATTCTGCGTAACAAGGCTAAGCAGATGACGCCTCCTGGCTTGGACATCAAGACGGAAGACGTGAAACCGGTTGTCCCGGATCTAACCGAGGAGAAGGAAACAGGGAAGTCGAAATTCGGATTTCCTTCTTCCCAAGCTATGAGCTACAACGTTGCCGATTATAGAAACTTGGTGAAAAGTCTGGTACACGGTGCGAAAGCTATCACAGCGAATTGTATCAATAGTAAAACGGGTGAAGTGACGCAGGCTAATCAGTTCCAGACGAAAGAGACTCTTGTGTATATTAAATTGGTAAAGTGGGCATTGCCAGCGTTGGATATTTATACGATAGGTCCTCCTACGATTGGGGCTGTCGCGCAACAGGGTAGGCCAGCCCAGTCTCAAACGATACGAACTAGAGAAGAGAAAGAAGTGCTAGAACTTTTTGGAAACGTTTTTACTCAGATGAATCCGCAGACATTCCAGGAAATATTCTCGACCTCCATCGACTATATGGTTGAGAGGATCTTCAAGAATTGTGCGTTACAAATCATCGGAAGTGCCTTCCTATCTAGTCCCACGATATCGTCCACATTTGCAACGATATTAGTCGAATATTTATTAGAGAGAATGGGTGACATGGGATCCAACGTGGAAAGAAGCAATTTGTACTTAAGACTTTTTAAATTAGTTTTCGGCAGTGTGTCGCTTTTCCCCGCTGAAAATGAACACATGCTGAGGCCACATTTAAACCAAATCGTCAATCGAGCTATAGAATTAGCCATGTCAGCGAAAGAACCCTATAACTATTTTCTTTTATTGAGAGCTCTTTTCAGATCTATCGGCGGTGGTTCTCATGATCTCTTGTATCAAGAATTCTTACCCTTACTTCCGAATATGTTGGAAGGCTTGAATAGACTGCAGTCTGGTTTACACAGACAACATATGAAAGACCTGTTCGTTGAACTATGCCTGACAGTTCCTGTGAGACTCAGCTCGCTTCTACCTTATTTACCGATGCTAATGGACCCACTGGTTTCAGCTTTAAACGGAAGTTACTGCTTGGTTAGTCAAGGATTACGAACCCTCGAGTTATGTGTAGACAATCTTCAGCCTGATTTCCTGTATGAACACATACAACCTGTACGAGCTGACTTAATGCAAGCACTTTGGCGGACTTTGCATAATCCCACTGATCAAGCCCACGTAGCATTTCGAGTTTTGGGCAAATTCGGCGGTGGCAATCGGAAGATGATGATCGAACCACAAAAATTGGAATATAACGATCGGGAAACGAATTCACCAGCTATCGTCGTCTATTTTCAGGAACCTACGAAACCAATCGATTTTCCCGTAGAGAAAGTAATCGAGACCGCATTCAATGCCTTAAAGTCTAATAGTACTGACTCATTTTATCGTAGACAATGTTGGGAAGTGATTAGTTGCTATTTAGCTGCGTCACTACGATTGGACGACACCAATGCTATTTTACATAAATTATTTATGCATCCTAGTTTCAAAGAGGGTAAAATTTCCCATCAACGAGGACCTCATTATCAGTGTCCAGACACTGTTGCTAGAAACGTTCAACAAACTGCTTTGACCGGTTTGTTCGTTGCCGCAGAGATCAAAGAATTGAGGCATTCTGTATTAGGCACTGTGGTGTCGATAGTGAGGCATTACACTATGGTGGCCATAGCGCAACAAGCTGGTCCATTTTGTTTAACTGGGAGACAGATTCGTATGCAAGGACAAGATCCTCTCGTGTTAATTGATGCTCTGGCTGTTATAATGGGACACGAAGAGAAAGAATTATACAAATCCGGACATCTAGCCTTAGTTCTAATTCTTGAAACTGCAACCAACATTCTTGGCTCAAAGGAACGAGCATGTCAGTTACCTCTAATGGAATACTTGGCAGAGAAGATGTGTTCCCTATGCTACGAACGTGCCTGGTACGCGAAATTAGGCGGCTGCATCGCTATTAAGTTTTTGTTTGAGAGAATGGCGACTAAGTGGGTGCTCAATCATCTGTTTGTGTTTCTGAAGGCTCTAATGTTTGTCATGATGGATCTGACCGAAGAAGTATCGAACGGTGCTATAGATATGGCCAAGGCAAACTTGGAGAAAATGCTGAGAGTTTGTGTGAATCCTGGCATTCAGGACGGGAATACGGAATTGATAGAGGCACAGAACAAAAGTCTGTACGAAGTTACTCATGAATTAGTAAGGCAAGTGACTTCGCCACACACTCTTGTACGAGAACAGGCTATGTCTTCGTTACGATTGCTCGCTGAAATACAGAACAAAACGGTCACTGAAGTAATGGAACCGCATAAGGAGGTCCTGGCAGACATGATCCCACCCAAGAAACATTTGCTTAGACATCAACCGGCGAATGCTCAGATCGGTTTGATAGATGGAAACACGTTTTGTACCACGTTGAATCCACGTCTCTTCACAATCGATTTAACAGAACACGATGTGTTCTTTCAGGAACTTTTAGCACTCAGCGAGGCAGAGGATGCCAATCTCAATAAACTACCTTGCTACAAATCCGTCTCGAACCTCATACCTCTCAGGAAATCGGCTCTGAGAGCTTTAGCTGCCTGTCATTACATCGTGGCCTGTCGTGAAAGGATTTTTGGTGTTTTGTACAAAGCTTTGGAGAAACCGAACGCAGAGTTACAAGAAGCAGCCTTTGAATGCATGCAGAAGTTTATAGCTGGTTTCCAAATTGACATGCAATCCGTCCACGCCATTATGCGTTTTCCTGCTGCCACTCCGATATTCATCGACATTCTATGTAGACTCGTTTTGCAAACAGAGAAATCACTAATGGTGGAAGTGTCCAGTCCATTCCGTATTCCTTTGATGAAGTTCTTACTGCGATACCCCACGGAAACGTTGAATTTATTTTTACACGATAACAACATCAAGGATCAACAATGGAGCAGATACTTGGAGTTTCTCATTAAACAGAAAGATGGAAAGCCATTTCGTGATGTATTGCAGGGTAGCACAACGAGATTAATAACCATGCTACTCGCACATTCTCAGACTAGTTCGAACCTAAGCCATAACGAAAAGAGCGAACTTCAGCATCAAGCTATCAAAATTATTGCTATCCTGATTAAATTCGACGAGCAATGGCTCTCAACACAGAGTCAATTGGTAGGTGCGTTAAAACAGATTTGGTGCAACGACGATTATCAAGCTTTGCACAAGAAAGTGGAAAGCGTAGAGTATTGTCACTGGAAAGAACCCAAACTTATCGTGAAAATCTTATTACACTATTTCCGCCATCATCCAAACGACATTGATTTATTATTTCAATTATTGAGAGCAACTTGCGACAGATTTATTCCTGATTTTCAATTCTTACGAGACTTCTTGGAACACACTGTGGCACAAGAATATACAGTCGAATGGAAACGAAGCGCTTTCTTCAGATTCGTCGATCATTTCCCAACGAATAATTTATCTCAGGAATTAAAAGCCAATGTGTTGCAATTAATTATAATTCCTTGCTTTGCCGTAAGTTTCGAACGAGGTGAGGGCACGAAATTAATCGGAGGAGCGCCCATGCCTTATCAAGACAATCCAGAAAACGTCGTTTCTGTATTCATCAGCAAAATCATTGATCCGGACAATCCATTTGGTTCTGCGGATTGTGTTCGTATCTCGTTACTGCAATTTTCTTGTCTTTTAGTGGAACAGGCTTCTCAACATATCCACGATGTCAGTAATAAAAGACAAGGTAATAAATTGAGAAGACTGATGACTTTTGCGTGGCCCTGTCTTTTAGGCAAAAACTGCGTTGATCCTACGACAAGGTACCATGGTCACTTGCTACTCAGTCACATAATCGCCAAGTTCGCCATACATAAAAGGATAGTTCTACAAGTTTTTCACAGTCTTCTGAAAGCTCATGCATTAGACGCGAGAAACGTGGTGAGACAAGCGTTGGAAATTCTAACTCCTGCTATGCCTGTCAGAATGGAAGATGGTAACACGATGCTGACACACTGGACTAAGAAGATCATCGTGGAAGAGGGACATTCTATGCAACAATTGTTCCATATTCTTCAGCTGGTAGTCAGGCACTATAAAGTATACTATCCCGTTAGACATCACCTGGTTCAGCATATAGTGAACTCGATTCAGAGACTAGGGTTCAGTCCAACTGCCACCATAGAACACAGAAGATTAGCTGTTGAGCTAGCAGAAGTGATCATCAAATGGGAATTACACAGAATCAAAGACGAAGTAGAAAGCAACGAATCTGGTGGTAACAAAACAATCATGGGATCCATAAAAAGACCTATGAACGAAGATCCAACTGGAACCAAACGTATGACCACACAAGCAGCAACGGGAAGTGCCACAGTTCCAGTTATCTTGCCCAGAATGGAACCAGGATCCACGAAACCCATCGAAAGGGCTCACGCTGATGCAATTTTGAATTTCCTGCTTCGTTTGGCTTGTCAGGTGAACGATGTTACCACGATTCATGGCAACCCAGGTGAACAACTTTCTAGACGTTGCGTGGCTTTGTTGAAAATGGCATTGAAACCCGACGTCTGGCCACAATCGTGTGATCTCAAGTTGGCCTGGCTAGATAAAGTTCTGGCTAGCGTAGACAGTGCTCAACCTAATTATGGTAATATCTCCACAGCTTTAGAGGTCCTGACATTTCTTTTGGGTGTCATGAAAAGGGAGCAGATTTTGGCAAGTTTTAAGCCTTTGCAACGAGGCATAGGTACCTGTATAGCAAGTAGCAATACCAAAGTTATTCGTTTGGTTCACGGATTATTATCTCGTTTGATGACCATATTCCCGGCAGAGCCAACTTCCTCGACAGTTGCTTCTAAGTACGAGGAATTGGACACTTTGTACACTACTGTTGGTAAATTTATCGTGGATGGCTTGGCGACATACGAGAAGAACACTACAGCTACTCCAAGCACGTTATTTGGCACGTTGATGATGTTGAAGGCAGCCTGTACAAATAATCCGAGTTACATCGATCGGCTTATAACACCTTTCATGAGAGTTCTTCACAGAATGGCCAAGGACCACTTGCATTCGGCTCAAGCAGAGGCCAATCCAGTTGGTAGCGAATTGTTAATCTTAAGTTTAGATCTGGTGAAGAATCGCGTAGTTGTGATGGGCGTGGAAATGAGGAAGACATTCATAGGCTCGATTCTAGTCGGATTAATCGAGAAAACGCAAGATATAAAGGTGATGAAGGCGATCACAAAGATGCTCGAGGAGTGGATGAAAAGTAAGAACCCTATCGCGATAAACCAAGCGCCTAGCTTACGAGAAAAGTCGATTCTTCTTGTAAAAATGATGCAGTATGTGGAGAAACGTTTTCCCGACGATTTAGAATTGAACAGGCAATTTTTAGAGCTGGTTAATTACATCTATAGAGACGAAACCTTGAAGTCGTCAGAATTGACATCGAAGCTAGAACCTGCATTTCTATCTGGCTTAAGATGCATTCAGCCCCAGATACGAGCAAAATTCTTCGAAGTGTTCGATGGATCCATGAGGAGACGACTTCACGACAGGCTTCTTTACATTATTTGCAGCCAAAGTTGGGACGCGATAGGCCCTCACTATTGGATCAAGCAATGCATCGAATTACTCCTCGTCACTGCTAATTCTACTACTCAGATACAGATGTCCAATCAGGATACTTTGTTACCAAGTATAACGTCTGTGATAAATATGGCGGACAGCGAGGAGCACAAGAACTTTATAATATATAGCTCCATAAAAGAAGAGCCTCAGGACATTTCGGAAACAGCTGATGTAAAAGACGAGATTCTAGATATGGACTTGTCCAACATAGATTCAACCACTGTCCCAGAAGAAATCATCACTACTGGGAAGGCAACCTTAACGCAGTTAATCGCCAAACAAGGAGAATTTATAGAGTATGCTAAGAAGATCAGAACGGAACAATTGTTATTGGCTACAGCTCAGCTTTGTCATATGGATACGAATTTAGCAGAGCGCGTTTGGCTAGATACTTTCCCAAGAATCTGGAGCATTCTGGATGAGCATCAGCATAACACCTTGATAGCTGAAGTAGTGCCATTTATTTGTAGTGGTACTCACGTAATTCAGAAAGATTGTCACCCCAGTGCTATAGCTACGTTTGTCGAGGCAATTTCACATTGTAATCCTCCAGTACCTATGAGACCTGCACTGATGAAGTACCTGGGTAGATCACATAATCTTTGGCATAGGATGACCCTAAGTTTAGAGCAAATGGCATTTGACAATGGAAACAATCAGTTCAAGATTAAAAGAGAGTCAGACTGCTACGATTTTGAACCTGACAATAGTCCTCATGCTGAGATTCTGGATTCACTATCTGATATGTATTCTTTGTTATGTGAAGAAGATATGTGGTCAGGTCTCTGGCAGAAACATGCCCATTATAAAGAAACTTTGCAAGCCACTGCACTAGAACAACAAGGGTTTTTTGAGCAAGCTCAAGGAGCTTATGATGTAGCAATGACAAAATTCAAACAGGACTATGTATCAACACCAGCTCCTTTTAAAATACAACGAGAAGCGATGCTCTGGGAACAGCATTGGATAAGGTGTGCAAAGGAGCTGAATCAATGGGACTTGTTATTAGATTATGGTAGTAAAAAAGCAGAGAAAAATCCTTTCTTAATCTTGGAAAGCTCTTGGCGTATTCCTAATTGGACAATGATGAAGGAAGCTCTTGCTCAAGTGGAGCACAATTGTCCAAAGGAAATGGCTTGGAAGGTAAATCACATTTTCTTCAATCATTTGAGTAAGTTGGGCGAAATATGATTAATTTCTCCAAAAATTGAATTTTCACAGGTGAATTTGTATCGTGGTTTCTTGGCCATATGTAACAGCGAGGATCAACACCTAAACGCAGTAGAACGATACGTAGAACTGGCTTCCGGTTTATGCATGCGTGAATGGCGTAGACTACCTCATATCGTAAGCCACGTACATTTGCCATTACTCCAAGCTGCTCAACAAATTATGGAACTTCAAGAGGCAATGCAGATTCACCAAGGATTGTTACACGGAAGAAGCACATCATTGCACGATATGAAAGCCATAGTGAAGACTTGGAGGAATCGATTGCCCGTGATAGCTGATGACTTGAGTCACTGGTCAGACATCTTCACCTGGCGTCAACACCATTACACATTTATCTCAAGCCATTACGACTCGCAACAAGATCAAACGACCAATCACTCGATGCTCGGTGTTCACGCTTCCGTCCAAGCAATCATTCACTTTGGCAAAATAGCCAGGAAGCATAATCTCTGCGGCGTGTGTCTGGATTCTTTGTCGAGGATCTACACAATACCTAGCGTCCCTATCGTTGACTGTTTCCAGAAAATTAGGCAGCAAGTAAAGTGTTACTTACAGATGGCGTCAGTTAGCGGGAAGAATGAGCTGCAAGAAGGTTTAGAGGTGATCGAATCGACGAACTTGCGATACTTCACTAAGGAAATGACCGCAGAATTCTACGCTTTAAAAGGAATGTTGTTATCACAGATAGGTAGATCCGACGACGCGAATAAAGCCTTCTCAGCCGCTGTTCAATTGCACGATACATTAGTGAAAGCTTGGGCTTTATGGGGTGATTATTTGGAGCACATCTTCACCCGTGACGCGCGTCAGATTTCCATTGGAATCTCTGCAATCACTTGCTTCCTTCACGCCTGTAGGCATCAAAATGAATCAAAGTCTAGAAAATATTTGGCAAAGGTTCTATGGTTGCTCACTTATGATGATGATAAATCCTCTCTGATGGAAGCTGTAGACAAATACGCTGTAGGAGTTCCTCCTATTCAGTGGCTACCCTGGATACCTCAGTTGCTGATGTGCTTGGTCAGACACGAAGGAAATGTCATTCTAAATCTACTAAGTCAAGTTGGAAGAATGTTCCCACAAGCTGTATATTTCTCCATCAGAACTTTATATCTCACACTAAAGATCGAACAACGTGAAAGGTATAAGAGCGCAGAGTTAGCTGCTGGAAAAAATCAAGAAGGTGTGGAAGGTCGTGGAGCTGCGGGGAACGTACAGCAACAAGGTGTATCTGAAACGGGACCAATTCGAGCTACACCGCCTATGTGGAGGTGCTCGAAGATCATGCATATGCAAAGAGATATTCATCCTACTATTTTGTCTAGCTTAGAAGGCATTGTAGACCAAGTTAGTTACATTGTATAAATTATTCCGTTCTTGTATGTTCACAAATAGTTGATTGGCATAGCCTTAATTAAATTTTGATTTTTCAGATGGTCTGGTTTCGAGAAACTTGGTACGAAGAAGTTCTGAGGCAATTAAGACAAGGTCTTGCTAAGTGTTATGCGATAGCATTTGAAAATCGTGGCGCTGTGAGTGAGGCAACCATAACACCACACACGTTGAACTTCGTGAAAAAACTAGTCTCAACTTTTGGCATAGGAATTGGTAAGTTTCGGCACCAAGTTTATACAAATATCTAATTATTAGAATCTGTTAAAGAAGGATTTTTTAAATCCCAGAAAATATATCCTCCTCTCAAAATGTGAACAACACGTTCGGCTCGGCGGCTTCAGAGTCTCTAGCACGTAGAGCTCAGGCTACCGTCCAAGATCCCGTTTTCCAGAAGATGAAAGGTCAATTCAAAAGCGACTTCGACTTCACTGTACCTGGGGCGAGATTACTTCACAACCTAATCAGCAAGCTGAAAAAGTGGATCAAGATTTTGGAAGGAAAGACAAAGCAATTACCAAAGTAAGTAATTGCACGATTGCATGTAATTGTATAACAAAGTGAATATAAATCACTAATTAAAGTAATATCGAGCAGGTCCTTTTTAATCGAAGAGAAGTGTCGATTTCTTAGCAACTTCAGTCTGAAAACTGCCGAAGTGGAACTTCCAGGCGAATTCCTATTACCCAAACACTCTCACTACTATGTGAGGATAGCCAGATTCATGCCAAGGGTTGAAGTTGTCCAACGACATAATACAGCAGCAAGAAGATTACGTATTCGTGGACATAATGGACGTTTATACCCTTACTTGGTCGTCAACGATGCCGGTTTGGGCGATGCGAGACGTGAGGAACGCGTTTTACAGTTGCTGCGGATGTTGAATCACTATCTGGCTAAACAAAAAGAAACCTCGAGAAGATTTTTACATTTCACTGTTCCTCGCGTGGTCGCAGTTTCGCCACAAATGCGTCTAGTCGAGGATAATCCTGCATCTGTCTCTTTGCTAGACATTTACAAACAAGGCTGTGCGAAATTAGGTATAGAACATGATGCACCTATAGCTAGGTATTACGATAGGTTGGCGACGGTACAAGCTAGAGGTGCACAAGCAAGTCACCAGGTTTTAAGAGACATATTGAAAGAGGTACAAACAACGATGGTTGCTAAAACCATGCTTAGAGATTGGGCAGTAAAAACGTTTCCTGGTGCAACAGACTATTGGACTTTCAGAAAGATGGTAATATTATTTATGCTAACCAATAGAAATTTAATTTTGTTATATTATTCTATGTATAAATACCTCTATTTTCTTTTGCATTTTACAGTTTACTCTACAACTATCTTTGACCTGTTTCGCGGAGTACGTGCTTCATCTAACAAGGTTGAACCCGGATATGATGTATGTGCATCAGGATTCGGGTCTAATCAACATTGCTTACTTTAAGTTTGACGTTGATGACACATCCGGCGAGTTGGATGCCAATAGACCAGTTCCCTTCCGGCTGACACCAAATATTCTGGAATTCCTTACGAGTACAGGTACGTGTAATCTACATAACGTTACTATATTTATGAATATTATAAAGTACTTGAAAAATCATCCTTCGTATGTAGGTGTCTCTGGACCATTAACTGCAAGTGCCATTGCTACAGCTCGTTGTTTAGTACAACCATCTTTTAAAGTGCATACAATTCTTCGTGCAATTTTACGAGATGAAGTAATTGCAGATCATAATAAAAAACAAGAAGATGCTGAAAATTCATCGCAAACTCCAACAGATATGAAAGGTGAGCTTTTAATAACAATGGTCACTCGAGCAGTTAATGCAATCGTGGGAAGGCTGAATTCCTTAGCCAATTTTGATGGAACTGATAGTAAAGTCAGCACTCTCGTTGCTGCAGCTAACAGTCACGATAATCTGTGCAGAATGGATCCGTCTTGGCATCCATGGTTGTAAACATGTTTTCTTAGAATCTACTTGTGCTTCCAATGTGAACAAATATAGAGAAATTGATGGATGTAGATGATTCTCATACTTTGTGCAAAATATATATTATTGTTTCTATTAATTTAGATTTCAATTATGAGAAGCAGCTACAGTCATTAATATTCTCTATATTTTGGACTTCTATATTTGTATGATTTTCTTTTTAACTTCACTTACTTCATTTTTATGTAATTTTGGTCTGAAGGGATACTATAAATCGTGTAAATATTATGCAGAAACATAAGACATTATTTGCAAAATGTATGTTTGAGATCCAATCAGAATGATTTGATCGCCATCATTTTGCATCGACTTATTTCAATCATTTATCCTGTTGTACGACACACATGTTTATATCGTGTAAAAATTCTCGTCTTGGGAATATTCCATCTGTATCATTTATTGTAAATACTACTTTTAAGTGTAAGAGTTATTTATAGTGATTTGTCAAAAAGTGTTTATAAGTCTAAAGGAGGAAAAAAAATAAACTATCTAAAATAATTACCTTTTCTCAATTCTGTGGCTAATTTTTTACATCCTGATAACGATTGATTGAAAAGAGGGTGAAAATATTTAAACCACGTTCCTATTAAATTCGTGTATTTGAAAATAATTATACAATTGATGTCTTACTATTGTTTATAATTATTTTTCCCTATAAATAAAGCATTCATCCAAAATTACTTCGAGGATTTTAGATTGATATTTCTTAGCATGCACAAATCACGTGCCGTTGCTTTTCGTCCACCTGCTATCTGAATATCGTAAAATCTTAACAGAATATCAGTCGTAAACAATTCGGGCAACGCTTTCAAAAGGCAAGGTACCTTAAATAGACCAACAAAAATAAAAATCTCATCTTCAATCCATTGTGGTATTAAAATACAAAGATAAACATTCATTAAAACTTACCAATGTTTGCGGCATTCCCTGTAACACAATGCGAGTTCTATCTTTACCGCATTGCACCATCAAACGTAGAAACTGAAGTATAAAATGGGTCTGTTGGGACACTTCGCCATCTCTGCCAGCTAGAAATGTAAATATCGTGAACAATCCATTTAATGCTGACAAGAGAGGATCTCTCAACACAACCGATTTCTGTCCATTGGTAGATCCTTGAGCTTGCGGACTCTGTGAGCCAAATATAGGATTGGAATCCCCGGCCTCATTTAACCGTAGAATTTTATTTGCTGATACACCAAGGGCATCGAGTTCCTCCGCATCTAGATCTCGACGTACTCGTTTCCTACTGTTCCCACGACAAGGATTCGAATTGTTGTATTCTAACGTAGAAAATATACAGTACACGCACAACTTCGCTAGCACTGAAGATTGTGGTTCAACGAGTTCTTCGCTTCTGCAAGAAATTTATTGAAATTCAACGAAATTTAAATGAAGTTACTAAAATTTATATGAAATTTGAAATACATGATAGTATCAACTTACTGTAATGAGTTATATAAATATTGTGGAATGATATGGTTGATGAGATCTAAGGTACAATTTTCGATGTCGAGATGAAAAATGGCAAAGGCTAAATCTACTGCTTGGTCCAATTCCTCCTGATAACGATATTTCAAGACTTCCTTTACTATATTCGTCACAAACCACAAAGAACCACCGGTATTTAATAAAGACTCCAAAGATTGCGTCGCTTGAATATTTATCCATCCTCGCTGATTTATGTTTCCCCATACTGTTTCTAACTGTTCCAATATAGGTTGTCTCGATATAATACTGCCAAATAATAAAAGAACATAACATAAAAAAAAGTTAATATTAACTAAAAAGAAAATGTTAACACGATACCTATGAGACATCGAAAGCACCTTCGTTTTTGATTGAGTAGGAGGATGAACATCATACTGCATTTTGCGAATGATTTGAGACATTAAACTTGATCTAGAATACAAACTTTAATTTAACTTAATAATCTAAAATATCTGTGAAACTTGATTATTCAAGAACTAACCGTTCCTTAAGATTATCTTGCATTTCGTCCCCAGGAAGTGGTGTCAAAAAATGTTGAACCATGTTCAGTGGTTTCAGAAGAGCATCTTGATGAGTAATACTCATATATGCACACAGCCAAGCTGCCGCGCAAACCGGTAAACAACAGGCAGTTGCACGTAAACCATCCAAAGCTCTCTTAACATCGCTAGCTCCAAGTACATCGCTTTCCCATGCACACAGAAGCTCTTTTACAGCCCCCATCGCTGATTGACACGCGATATGCCACTTAATATTACTAGATTTCAGATCAGGATCTGGAGAATTGATTTGTGCTAACAATGCATCTACCCTAGTAGGATCAATGTTTTGCAACATTTTTTGAGGTGATTTTGGTTGATTTCGTTCAGGCATGCATTCTCGCACCCACTGCTCGAAAAATGAGTCTCCTTCCCCTTCTTCTAAAACGGCCTGAAATATGTAATTTACTAACTTATGCAAAAATAAGTTTATTGAATAGATGATGATATTCTAAGCTTACATCAGATCCATAAGTTTGCACTATAGAACACAACATGAGAAACGATATATCAAACAACATTGCCCTTGTTGCTGCAGTCTTTGGTGGAACAGGTTCACTAATTTGCTTGCTGCACTCATTCCGTCAGAACCTGATATAACATGCTAAGTAGCGCCTCGTGAATCTTGGTGTAATCTGCGTTGAGAGTTTTCAATATTCCAGATAAAGTTGGCTCTGCTCGTACGATTACTTTAGGAATAGAAGGTGTGGACGTGGAAGATTCTAATTTTTGTAACGTTGCAATAACACCTTCTCTTCTGCCGCTTAATTGTTTTGTCTGCTTTTCTGTGACTAAATTTACTTTTTGCAATGCATTTAACAAACACTCCACGCTATTGCAGGAACACGCAGTATCCACTATATCAAGAAGTGGTGTGAATTGGAGTAATAATTCAAATGCGTCTAGAATATCTTGTGAATACTCCAATTTATCGTCTCCGTTTGAGTGCGCCACGTGCAACTCTTTCAAAATAAGGGGTACTTTTAGGAACGTAAATGCACCCCACTGTGATTCTTTGAATGTACTAGTAACATTGTGCAAGCACATTAAACATGCACGAATTATCTCGCAGTACAATCTCGCGTTTGTATAATTTTTAAGCCTTTGAACCATCAACATCTGATTAACAAATACAGACGTTTCCGTACTAGGATTTAGTAAAACTTGAACTGCGAATAAAGGTTGCAGGCAATGAGTTATAGATTCCATTTGTGACATTTCAGGAGACAAAGCTAGACAGTCAACCTCTAGATTACACAATTTTTTTAGAGAATCTTCTATTGGAACAGAAGATTTTAGATTACTAGTCTTCAACAGTGCTTCAATCTCTTGACATTTCTTTACAACTTCTATATACAAATCTTTGTCATCGTATTTTGCTAAATACATCATAGCACAGAGAAAATCAGAACTGAGCATTTGTTTCATTATACTGGCAGGTTTGTCCATCAGCTCTGTTGGTTGTGGTGTCAATGGACTATTCTGTGGCATTTTTGTTAAAGTGTGCAAATAACACTGTAATAACCAATGTACTATGGATAATACTGCAGCAGCCAAAAGATCCTCCTCTGGTTTACCACGACATGTTATTCCTACTTGTATAGATTCTAAAAATTCTAGAAGACTTAGGATACAGTGGGGTTTATGAAAGGCATCATATTTACTTATCCGTTGTAACACAGCAGCATAAGAGACCAACTGAAAATTTATATACCTAAATATTATGTCAATAAATAAATAGAAAATTATTAATAAATGATAAATACCTGAGAACTTAAAGAATGTTTCAAATATGATAGTACTAATTGATTTGGTCCAAGTCCTACTAGTGCCTGCTGTAATATGCAGTCTGCTAAATTATATACATCTCCACTAACACCCCTTGGCAAAATCTGAAAATATTATAATGTATAATGAATTTTTAGAAACAAAAATGGTAAAAGGAAGAAGAATAAATATTTTTGCAGTTAATGAACTTACTGTTTTGATATTAATACCCCATTGTAAATCACTCCAACGTTCTCTCCATGCTCGTAGTAAAAGAGCTTTAAGACTGCTGGTCTTACTAGTTACTTTAGTCTCCATAGCTGATGTTAGGAGATTACACATAATTTGTTTTATTTAAGTAACATCTGCGACATCATTAATTTTCTCAGTCACAAAATTTGGTTTTCATTCATTAAAACAAATGTATATAAAGTGATTGTAATGTATAACCTCAGAGCCATATAAAAAGCTAAAGTAATATCTAGACAATTAAGAGTAACGATTCAGAATGAGACTTGATTTTTTTTATTCGCACTATCATTCTGCCTACCTCATTTTAGAAAAATTTAATTTGTTAATAAACTAACATAATTAACATACTTTCACTTCATTTTCAGATCGTAACCTTTTCACAGCCGCTACGATCAGCGCCATGGTATGTGACCATTACAAAATATTCGAGATCAGACGCGAGTTGTTCACATCAAACGAATAATCGATATTTCATATATATCTCTCTTTAGATTTTTATAAATGTCAAATTATTAAATAACTGTCTACACCTTATCAAGTTCACCTCATTAAAATTTTCCATTCCCTGCAATAGAAAATCCTTGCAAGACATGCATTCATATGAGTGCACCCCTTAACGTGAACAGTCTTTCTTTCCAACTTATTCGAAATTTATTATTTGAAAGTTATAAATTACCATATGTGACCTTCTTTGTAATATTTTCGAACATCAGGTTATATAAAACTTCATAAAGAATGGGTGTCTGTGCAAGAAGAGCACTTACACTTACCCCATTTTACGCGTGGACAGGGTGGAATTTTTTGAACATGATGGGAATTCTTATATCAATTGGACTGTTTTACTATGCTTTCATTCGCGTATGTGTATATTTCATATAATATTCACTAACATGCTTCAATAATTATAAAAGCAAATATATGATTAAGAAAAATATATATTTATAAATATAATAAATATATATAAAATATATTTGATATTTTACAGGAATCTTAAATTTAATAATGAGCTGATTCCTCGTATATTTGATCTTGTTGCAAGAGAAATGGATAGAAGTGGCTGCAGTTTATAATTTTGTATATAACATTCAACATTACATTACAATACTTCCAATATTACTTCCAAGTAATAATAATCAGCATAAGATTATTTTTTAAATAATTAAGAAAGTCTGATGTTTCTAAATAAAAGAAATGTTTTCAGAAATTATTTATACTCTCAAATATCTTCTGTAACGATTTTATACTCAACATAAGATGAAATAAAAAATTTATTTCGATTTCTTTTGTGTGTGATAGACAAAATTACTTAGTACCAATGACGTTTTCCCAATTTCAACCCGTGAGTCAGCAGTCTAAATAAAATACGTCTTACATTTTCAGGCAGTTTAAATCGATTAGTCTGATGCAACATCGAGAACAAAAACATATTTCTATTTTGAACAATATCTTTAATCTTTCGAAACTTTCTCTTCTCACTTAATTTATTTCGTTCATAAATATTTCATCAATTCCTGTCTTAAATACTAAATTCCTGGCACCGAACTTTAAGCCCTCTAAATAGAAAGTCTTCAGATGAAGTTAAAAGTTGTCTAACCAAATTGCAATTTCTAACATTCAAAATGCGATTCAACTTCAATACCGCAAATCTCAAATCGACCTATCGCTTGCCAGGAGTTACTTCAACCAATCGCTTCGTTGCAAAGTTATAAGCTTGCGTGACGCACTTACTGCCACGCTGGCAGTTCAATTGACAATATCTGTCCGTGGATCGAGTATTCACGGTATCCTCGGATATAATAAACAGTTCCTTGTAGTGCTGGTGCATAGGAACCGGTGTACGTTCGTACAAATTCTTCAGTATGTATCAAAAAGCATCGTGAGTAACCTAAGTGAACGAGCAGAAAGAAATGTTCGAGTAAAGAGGTGCAACCAGCTTTAAAAGCCGCTCTCTCTTTCTCTCTCTCTACCTCGCTCTCTCAGTACACCCAGACCCTCAGGGTGGGGCGAGGAGGCTAAACGTCTGTCTGCCTGTCCGTGACGGGCTCTCCTTCGTTAGTCGGTTGGTGCGCTTTATCGTGTCGAGTGTAACGTCGGTGCAGTGCACGAATAGTGTTTTTTTGATGGAAACATAGTGGTTGCGGTGTATTCTATGTAATAAACACACACACACACGCACACACACATATATATACACGCAAAGTGTACGATTGGCTGCGCCGCATAGTAATCAACAAGCGTCAGGATGTCGTCGTCGGATATCAACCTCATGGATTTCCTCTTCCCGCGGGAAGACTCGTTCCTGAAAACCGACGTTAAGGACGAACCTTTCATATACCAGAGTTACAACGACGACGCCATCGCGGTGAGTCTAATGCACGCTTTTATCTCATTTTCATCATTTGACTAGCTTTTTCTTTCAATGCTCGGCCCCCTTGGACGGGTTCTTCTTTAACTCGAAGAAAACTAGTTTCTTTTTACACGCTTATACATACGATAGGAATACCTGAAGGTCTCGATAAACTATAGCCTGAACATTCTGTGCATTTAAACTTCACGTGAAGGTAATGATTTATTAAGAAAAAACAACGAGAATCATTACAAAGTAACTACCTTATTAATACTTCTTTACAATATCACAGTACAGTTTATGCCAAAGCAGGTCTCCTTTATGTAACGAAAAACTATAGGAAGATGCCTATGTATCAATACAATTTCCAGCAATGCCTGGCTTCCTGAGAAAGATACAGGATGTTCTTCAGTCGTTGGCTAACAAGGAAAGTTGAACTCTATCACAGCTTGTTATCGAGAATGCTAATACGTAGAATAATTCCCAAGGCTGGCGAAACCTTTTCAAACACCGACTCATGTTTTACGCAATGTTGTCTGTGAATATTGAAAATATAAGATGACCGGCACGCACAATGGTTCACGTCTTATTATACAAACAGCTGGGACATTTTAAACAAACCAATTACTTTTCGTACGCTCTGTTTTTTAGCAAATTGAGAGAAGATTCATTTAACGCGATTACCGTTCAGTGACGGGAGAAAAACACCGATATGGTCGGTACGTGAAAAGTAATGGTACACTTCACCACGATCTGTGCCACTTTCGTCGCGTCTTCAATTCTCCGTTCGACTAACGAGACAACGGACAGACCATCCCTTGCTTTCATTCGTAACCATTATATTCAATTACGTTCAACTAGCTACCAAGCGATACGTACAGAGAATTCAGTCGAAACATAATGGTACAATTTATGCGTTGCATCGAATGTTTACGGTAGTTGTAAATTGCCGCCATGATTAACCATGGGCTCCCGTTATTCGAGCGTTCGCCATTAATTCCTGTTAACATATGGCGTGCAGCAACCACGTGTCAACGTGCGTGTGCACCTGTCGCGCGATTACCGTAGATTTTTGTACTTCCCGGTTCTTTTAGGAACAATACATTGTGTTCTTAAAATAAACGTAGCATGGTGGAATAGAATAATTGAAAGATTTGTCGGATCATATGTAATCGATAATATATGTAATATATGTATAAAAAAGAAAATAGTCATTCGTTGTTATGATACACAAGTTTATTTCTGTGATTTTTTCAAGTACTTGGAAATTACTTAACCTACATTTAATTCGTTTCTTTGTTTTTCTCGATTAATAAGAAAATGTATTCGGATGTCATCATTACATAATCATGTCAGACTTTTTGTAACATATGGAATGGTCTAATGCACGTGCTGCTGCGGTAGCCGCCATGTTGAAATGTCTGTTACCTCTTTCATTTCAATATTTTTTGTCCTTCACTCGATACGAAAACAGATTCTTCCGTGCAAGGTAATTACCGAATTTCATTGATAAATCGATGAAATTAAGATAATCTAAAGAATAATTTACGTTAATTCTTCTTTTTGATTATGAATAATCACGTAGATAATTCTCAATATATCCGATCAATTTACAATGTTGCTCGCAACAGTGATAAATTTATGCATAGATGTCTTTATGTATAGAATCGGAACGAGAATGCGAATCTACTCATCATGGCGAACGACCTTCGGACGAGAAGTATATAGTACCGTTAAGTTACGGGACTCCTTGTGAATAGTCTCAAAAATTCTGACCTCTTATTTTCCAGGGAAACAATGACGATTAATCCACTTGCGGTACAGACAAGTTCTCTTGCATTCACGTAATTACCACGCGTAATAATTCTAAGAATTGAACAATTGCTTAAAGATTAATTAAACATTTTATGAAAATCATTTTTCAACGTGTTATCTAATTTTTGCTTTCCCCTTTATTTACAGTATGAGAGCAAAGTTTGTCGAATATGATTCACAGGAAAAAGTCTCGGACTTCGGGTAAACACAAAGGCGTATTACGTCATCCTATAGACTAGTTTTATTTCTTTCAAAAAGTAAAGAATATTCATTCGACAAAAGCGTGTTCGTATTAACGTTCTAAATTCCTTTCACGTCGAACATATTTCCTAATTTCATTGCAACGCGGGATCAGAGTTTTCACAAAAATTATACCAATTACTTTTTCTTTTTTAATCTTTACCCGCGATTCGATGAATGTATACCAGTGTAATCGTAAAATTCGAGCAAACCAGTGTTCCACGCTACTTGACTATATTTACCATTCCTCTTGTGCTTGGAAACTAGGTTACCCGGCATTGGCCAAATGCTTGATTCACGCGAACCGAGCGACAAGCGCCACGCGAACGGCCATTTTTCAAGCTTCGCTAAGCTGATTAAGCTAACTTTCATCCAGATATCTAACTGGAGCACGCATTAGTTATTTCCATTCTCAACCATAAAACAACAGATCCATCGGGTCAATAATCCGATCTAAATGGAACGCCATGCACGGACCAGAAGCTAACGAGTACATGCGATGCAGTCAAGTAAAAGTACCATTCAAAACAAACTTCATGCACGCTTGGCTCCTTTACGTGCAACGTGCAGTAAATTTCTGACGTTGGAAAACAAATGGTTCATAGAAGAAACTGGCCTCGGTCCTAGTGGATTATGTTATACAGACCATGAGATAGCGAGATCGTAAAATCGGTCAAGAATCATAGTAATCATCTTTCGGGAGAAAGGAGCCGACAGAGTACTGACGCATGGGAACCTGAACACGCTCACAGGGCCGTGCAAAGGAATTTTTAATCCAGGTTCAATTTACTTTAAACGAAAAATATAATAAATACAATAAAAAATTATAATATACTAAGAGTTATAATATATAAATTAAAATATAATAATAATTTATATAAACTTTTATACATTTATATTTATCATATAAATACACGAATATGAATATTAATACTTTTTTCGTATTTTTATATTATTATATCATTTTCCAGCCACCCAAAGATCACGTTTCCTTCCTATCCTGCGGAACCCTGAAGCGAAATTCAACCTACGGTCCTGACCAAACCTACGACCTTAAAACATCAGTCGGTGCCGCTACAGGATGACTAAATTTACGACCTTGCTATGTCATAGCTCATACCGTGTACCAAAAGCCGAAAATAATTCTACTCTGTTCTCCCTTTGCTTTCTGAAGGCGGAAGAGTGGCCAGCCGACACGGACGACTTCCTGGACTCCATCTTCAAGCTAGAGGATAATCAGTTCAACCTCATCGATAATGATCTAGACGCGATTCCATCTTCCTCGTCGGATAGCGGGCTTTCAAGTGCGCTGAGTCTCTCCTGCGAGCAGCAGCTGAGCCCGCTTTTGCCGATCGAGGAAGATCAGGTAGAGATCAGCAACTCCGAAGTGAGTAGTCCGCAGAATATCGTGGACTTTGAATCTCTGGGCAGCCCTAATCAGTCGATGGCCAGTGTGGACAGTCCAGTTCGATCGGTGGTCAGTTCTAACATCGGTTCACCTGCCACAGACATTGCTGAAGAAATGGACGTGGAACACACCCTCGTGGCCGTGGTGAACCCTAGCAACACGTTGACTGATGCTAACGCGACCATAATAGCGGAGCAACCGGTTGTCGATTTAGGTAAGGACTCTAATTTCGCTGGATTTATCTTCTACGGCACTTACTATTCCTTATCTAATGCTTGGTTTTCCTTTACCCGAGAATGGCTCAACTAGGAATTGTGGAGCACGCTTTGTGTCGGATGCTTGACGTTGGATGTTAGCTAGATTTTTGAAGTCGATGAATTATTGAACTTTGATAATAACGAAGATACGGATGAAGAGAATCTTTAGGATTCGCTGAGAAACGAAGATCCGTTCTAATAAATTCTGAAGGGTTTTGTAACTCTAGAAATGTATTGCAATTTATACCGACTGCTGCGCTGAAAGCAATTTCCATACCTGTGCCCTCCTCTTGTCATCATGATGAAACGTTCTCTCGTCGCTTGTCTATTCGTGAAAGCTGAAGTTCAAGGAATCCACAGTTGCAATTCGATTTGGACAGATGTTAACGTTTAAGTGTCTATCGGGTTTAAGCAAATCGATATCTGTTGGAATTCGGCAAGGTTATCGTGATTGATCCGAAAAATATGGATAATGTACTATCCATTTCAAGTTTCTAGATTGAATAGAATCCTATCAAAAATAGAAAATAAGAGAAATAAATCCTTTCCTTCTAGACAAAACACCGAAGCAACAGCATATTCACATTACGTCTCAAGAAAATAACACGATAAACGTCCGCAATATCACGTGCAATGGGAAACGGAATATCAGGCAATTGATACGCGTTACACCAATGGGTTCCGGAAACCCAAGATCGATCCTACTGCCAGTAACCCTAAAAGACATGAAGGAAGTTCGGACCATCAAGATCATCAATGCCTCGCAAGCCAGAAATCTCAAAGGGTTCAAGATCAATCAGGCCAATATCATTAACAAACCCGTTCAGGTACCTAAATCACATAGACGAAGTTCTTCTCTATGTTAGCTAATATATCTGATTCGTTCTAAATTTTCTCTTCGAGGAAACGAAAGCGAAACCCTGATCGACGTTAATAGAACTTTCATACAGTTTCACCCTGACACTTCAGTTGCATAATTACACGTGCGTTTCTTTTCTTTTCTCCGGTCGATCTGTAGATGAACATCAAGCAAGAAGACTCGAGCAGCGAAAAGGGTTGCAATTCGAGCGACGAGATCTCGGAAACAGATTCCCCATACCCTAGGCTAAAACTGAACGCCGAGGAGAAACGTCTGCTGCAAAAAGAGGGAATTACGCTGCCTACTCATTATCCTCTGACGAAGCACGAGGAACGCGAGTTGAAGAGGATCAGGCGCAAGATTCGCAACAAAATCTCCGCCCAAGACTCGCGGAAGAGGAAAAAGGAGTACGTGGATGGATTAGAGGATCGTGTGAAGCAATGCACCGAAGAGAACATGACGTTGTTGAAACGCATCAAGGCCCTACAGTCGCAGAATCAGAGCCTGGCCGGGCAACTGAAGAGATTGCAAGCTCTCTTGCAAAAAGGCAACAAGAGTGCCCAGCCTGCCACTTGCTTGATGGTCTTGCTGCTCTCATTGGCCCTCGTGGCTGTGCCGAATCTGCGACCGCACTCCAATTCCAACAATGAACTCACGCAAGAGCAGGAACAGCCAGAAAAAATGCCACCATTAGCGGGTAAGTGCGATGCTTCTTATCTCTAGTATCTACACCGTATAATTTTTCACAATTAAATTCACAATTTAATTACAAAATTTCAATTCCTTTTAAGCGTCAGGAACTTCTATTGAGATTATAGGTTTATAATTGAAAAATAACTACGATATACATATTCTCTTTTAAATTCTTTTATTACTCAAGGAAGGTATATCTATCTTTTAGTGCTTCTCTAGAGCGATTGACCGACTCGTGAGAGGGTGTCAAGAGGATATGTGACACAGTTCGCCTAAACCCTCGGTTCTTATCTAATGTTTATATAAACATTCGTTCTCGGAATGTAGGTTTTTTAAACTATTTATTCACACCTTATATCCTACATTGATTTTTGTATATAACTAAACTTATCTTTTCAACCTGTTCACATTAGGAGCCCTATAAATTAACCAAGTTCATGGATATTGGTTTCGAGTTAATTCTACGTGCGTTATTCAGCAGCCATCGCATCAGAAATAAAAGAAAGTCTACAAGAAACATCTTGACTGGTACCTTCACGTTTGTCGGACCCTTTCGAACCGTTATATTAGCGGTTACACAGGTTGAATGAGTTTGATAGCACAGTCGGCCCTGGGAACATTGAACCTCATGAGATTGTGAAAGGCACAGCCCTGTTAAATATTTTTTTTTTTTTTTTTTTTTT
>NW_016911671.1:414979-439618 GCF_001483705.2 Eufriesea mexicana | reverse complement strand
TTTTTTTTTTTTTTTTTTTTTTCTTCGCGTTGCTTTCACGTGCTGCGGTTTGTTGCATCTTGGCCTCATACGGTCGAGTGGCTTTTTACCGGCATGGAAAATGAAACGGCGAAGCAGCTAATTCTCTTTTTTCACATTTTATAATACCTCCTCGTATGCTATGTTATTCCAACCACACCGAGACACGTTTAAGAGCAAAATTATTTTAATAATTTGATTTGACGATCGAGTTGCAATTCGCCTCGCGAGAAAACTTTCTTTGTCGTATCTTCATCGTGCTATCGGTATTTAACCAACTACTGAGCAAGTTTGTACCGATTATGACGAACGAGAATTGATAAACGAGTCAGCTACTATTTAAGAGACTCGCTTATCATAAATACTAATATTTCCATCGATTACGTGGTAGCAGCTCGTGTGTGCAAATGACATTAGCGACAGGCATTAACAAGTATTCATTATCGTGAGATACGATTAAGTAACCCCAGATAATTGAACGGTATTAGGTGAATATTTTATGTAATCATTGCTCCATAATTCTTATATCTATTTAAAGGATGGTGTACAATCATAAACATTTTTAATGTTCAACCTCCTGTTTTTCTCTCTTTCTTTATTTCTTTTCAATTCTTTTTTTGAGTTATCGATTTTTATGAATATTGTTCGAATAATTCCACTGTCAATTGAAATTCCAATTGTGCGTTTCGCTGTATCATCAAATGCTGGCTTAAGCAGATTCCAGTAGCAGTATGCGCCTGAGGTTACGCCACGAAAAAATAGCGACAACAGATACATTATCAGCGGTATTCCAGATTACGAAATGGATTCACTTCATATTCTTGATACTGCGACTCTACAATGTCGTCTAGCTAATAAATTTCACAGCTGCAATCAATGATCTCCAGTCGTAGGCTGCCTGCGCTCTTTCTTACTGTATCAGATCGACTCGACCGTTCTGTTGCTCGAGTTAGTTTGAGAGTTTGCTACATTAAAGAAGATTTTATCGGAAATTCATGATAAATCGAGATAGAAAGACAAACACGATGTTTCGAAATCAATAGGTATAGGATCGATATTAACACCGGTGTATGGAGAAACCGGAGCAGACTGTAAGATTGTGCAGAAGTTGCTCAGCTACTTTCTAAACGAGGACAAGAAAGCTCAGATCCTTTCCCGATGCCTGAACTGGACGATGTTTCTCATTGATCTGTAACCTTCTTTTAAGTACTTTCTCGACACGTCCATTCACTGCATTGTCTTCTCTTTGGGGCACATTATGTCGCAATTTTGTCGGTTTGTATTGGTTAGATAAAATTTGAATGAATGAAATTGTCATTTCTCAATGTAATCTTCGTTTACAACATATCGACATAGCAACTCTCGATTTTTTTAGCAGCTATAATGAGAACCTTATGATGTCATTGACCTTCGTTAAAATTCAAAGACTAGTACCTTAGGACCGCTGACTCGTGGGGTGCTTCGTAACCAGTTCTTCGCCTTGATTACGAAACCATCTTAAATGAGCTGCCCAAACCAAATAGTAGATGCAATGCTTACGATTAGCCACGTCTCGAGCTTTTATCAGAGATAATTATTTTATAGAGATAATAGCAAACGTGTAAATATGCTAACTTTTAGTTCCAAAAGTACACAAAATCTGAACCGTAGGATCACAAATCTTTGAAATTCCATGTCCAACACGTGATCTGTTTCGCAATTGTTCATTTAAAATAATTTAATTTTCATATTGAAATTTATCATTGTGAAAAAGAAGTAGGAATAATAAGAGTTCAAGAACAAATTTCGAGACTATTAATCCATTTTCCTAGTATTTTCCTAATATTTTTGAAACGTCTGTTCTAAAATGATACTTTTGTTTTAGGTCGCTCGCGAACGTTACTGTATACGAAACAGCTGATGGACGATGAACTGCAGCAATATAGCGAGGAGTTGCTGCAGGAGGTTGAGGGTCTTCTGGATCACGATTATAGCCCAACGATTCAACCACCGCTGTACAAACGTCCTCGCATGGATACGGAATCACCGCCGAAATGCGTCTCATCCTCCGATCACATTGGAGGGACGCTTTGCGGAAGACAAGATGCTATGATAAAACCGAGCAGAAAATACATTGAGCCACCGTTGGACGATGTTTGGCCACCACCAAATCCAGGTGGGCAGAAGAACACCAAGGTGGTGGACAAACTCGAGGCATTAACCAACGAACTGAAGATTAATATTTCTGATTCCGAGGGCATGAGGACTATCCTCTTAAAAGTGCCTCAGGAACAGTAGGTCAATGCAGGAGACCCAGTGTCACGACATTATATTTTTCTATAATTTTTGTTGTAATCCTTTGCGATCGCATCTATATTCTATATAATATTTCCTGGAGACGTTTCTGGAGGAAAGAACTAGAGACCACAAAAAAATGGACCACCGAAAGTTCTTTAAGTATGTGTTGTTCATAATAATTAGAGGATCTAGAAATGACTGATATATTAACAAACTGTAATATCTCTAAGTATGGAAGGTTAAAGGTGGATGAAATTATGAGTAAATGTTTTTTTTTCCCTTTTCAATTGATTATTATCGGAAATTTTAAAAGATTCTCAGTTATTTTGAACCATACATTTTTCTCCAGTTATAACAATTTCTTCTAGGCAAGAAATCGTAAATAATTGAACGTCAATTAAATTGAACTCCTCCTGATAAGAGTTATATGCAAAGAAAGAATAGAGAATTCGTTAGGGTGTCTCGTACTTTCTAATTAAATTTTCTGCGTGGATATTTTTTAGGGACTAATGAGAATTTGCTCGGCTAGCATGTTTAGTCGGCATTTTTCATTAGCCATACGATTAGAAATTTTCATTCGCAAGTCCATAGTTTTAAGGATAGTTTTCTGAAGTCACGCGTGTTCTTCTATATTTGGCTCCTATTCTCGCGTGTTTTTGTCGTCATCGAAGCTATTTCACATTCATTCATACTTCATTCGCGCTTTTATTCATTGATATCTCGCGTAAAAATTATCGTACGAATTTCATAAATTAGATTATTCATCACTCATTGCGTTTATTATAGTCAATTGCACGCCATCATACTTAGGTATCAATCGTCTTTAGGTAATTTTTCAAGAATTTTTATCGATTGAACGATATTTAAGATTTATCTATTTATAAGAAGAATTTATTATGAGAGTTTTACAGTTATTATTGATGTTGCCGATGGTAAGAGAGAAATTTGTAAATAGTCATTATATAAATCGTCGAAACGACACAGAAAGATATATATTATTATTACTATTACTATTATTATTATTATTTTATATGTATGTATGTATGTATATGTATGTGTGTGTATATGTGTATATGTATATATATATACATATATTATAAAAGAAATATATCGTAGCTTTACCTTTATAAGATACGATTTTTAATTCTGTACTAAAGTACACGAAAGATCCTATTTATGGAAGTATCGTAGTAAATTGTAATTAATTCGTTGTTAAAAAATTTGTTTTTATATATACATATAATACACATAAACAAATGTGTATGTTTCCATCCTTTAACACGTGATAGATTTGATTATCCGAAGGATAAGTTTCATCGTACACTTCTTGGGGGCTAGGGTATTGCAGTGTTAATAATTAATTTAATATTATATCGTATGTGAAGTTTGCGAAATGCAGATCAGAGGTGCACTTGCTACATCAACCACAAGTGAAACGTATTTAAGTGAGAACTGTGTGTTATCGACACCAGGTTTGAAGACTGTACCATAAATTTTGTCGCATCATGACACATTTCTTATTCCTTCTTCAAACTCGACACATTTTCCCCGCCTCGTTTTAAACAATTCCTTACGTTTCTTAATTAAGTTATTAATTTTTACTTTATATGCAACTAGGAAAGCAACGTACATATAAAAAAAGGATATGCAGCGAATTGTAAATAAATATACGACACGAGAACTTTTGTTTCATAGTTCGTACTTATACTAATTTTCTCTTTCTTTCCGATGAAATTCCTGGAAGAAGGCAAACGCGCACATGGAACAATAAACGAAGAAATTTGAGACGTAAAATTGGACTCTTTCTTTCATAGGATAGCATGATTTCGCGCATTTAGAAGTTTTGTCGTTCTTCCAAAGAATTATAATTGCATACACGTATATTCGATGTCGATCAATATCGATGCCGAAGCACCGACTACGACTTTTATTTAAATAAGTTCAACGATACATTCCTACCAATAATGTTCATTCAAAAATAGAACGATTCTATTTTTGCACGTATGTAGAAGGGTTAAAGGTATTACATTCTAAATTTGATTCAATATACGTGTAACGACATTAGAAAATAAAATGTTACAATCAGAACATGCTACCGACGTCTTTTTTTTTCTCCCTTTTTCAATCTAAAAATTCTTTTGAGGTTATATTCATAAGTAAAATTTGTATAAAGAAAAGAAATTGTATAATGTAAAAGGTATTCATGTTAATATTTTTTCAAGTTTGAAGAAAAAAGAAATAATTTAAAATTCGAATCTCGTCATACCTAATCTATGGCCACTGCAGCGCCACATGCAGAAGGAAAGGAAATTGTTACTGGATTGAGAGTAAAGTCTTAACTATCTTTGCTTTATGGTATTTTCATTTTCCCGCCACAACTTACCTGCAACAAACTATTTTAAATATCAACAAAAAACTGTGATATCTTTAAAAAATTGATATTTATCGAGTTATTAATAAAATATAAGTAAAATGGAAGACTTGGAAAATTTGGCTGATCTATTACCGACTTACTATGCCAGATTATTTCCTTTTTATGATTATTATCGCTGGCTCAGCTATGGAAATGGTATGTCATTTATACCACTGTTTTCGATGCATACAAAGAATAATCTCTGACCTTGTAACTAATAATCTGAATTACTTCTAACTAATATTATTATTGATATAATTGTGTTGTTACAGTGAATACATTTACCCATAGAGAATTTTCATTCACTTTACAAGATGATATTTACCTTCGCTTTCAATCGTTTAAAAGTATGAAAGAGATGGAACATGAAATTAAAAGACTACTTCCTTTTAAGATTGATATAGGAGCAATATATAATTACTCGTAAGCATAACAAAATTAATACTTGTTTAATCCTCAACCAAAATAATAAATATTTTTTGTTTAGTCCAAAGGATCAACGTAAAGGCTCAAATTTCTGTCCCATTGAAAGAGAGCTGGTATTTGATATAGATATGACTGACTATGATGATGTAAGAACGTGTTGTAGTGGTGCAGATATTTGCTGTAAATGTTGGAAATTTATGGCACTGGCTTGTAAAATTTTAGACAGTGCTTTAAGATGTAAGCATAATTAAATAAGGTATTAAAAATATGTGCATATTAAATATACATTTAATGCTGCAGTGGATTTTGGATACAAACACATCTTGTGGATATTCTCTGGTAGAAGAGGTATCCATTGTTGGGTATGTGATCCTAGTGCACGTAGCTTGAGTTCACAGGAACGTGGTGCAGTAGCAGAATATTTGCAAGTTATAGATGGTGGTGAATATATGAAGAAAAAAGTGAATTTGCCTGGTGATAGAATACACCATTCCATTAAGTATGTAACAATTATATAGATTAAAGTCAATTTTATTTTTCTTTAAATTATTATTTTGAATAACATTTTTTATATTTTTAGACGTGCACTAGAAATAATAGAAGCTGTTTTTGTTCCATTCTGTATAGAAGAACAAAATATATTGGGAACTGAGAGTGGAATAGAAAAATTTCTTCAAATACTTCCTGATGAAGAGGATAGAAAAGAACTAAAAACACTCTTTGGTCAATGCAATTCTAGCAAAGATAGATGGAACCTATTTGTTAAATATATTAGAAACAAAAAGCCAACGGTATTTTATAATAAAAATAATTATTAATAAAAATAATTTTAATATTTTAACACATAATTTTAGGGAGATAAAAAATGGTACCAGTATCGTCATTTAATAGAAGAAATAATGCTACAGTATGCTTATCCAAGGTTAGATATACATGTCAGCAAAGGAATGAACCATCTTTTGAAATCTCCCTTTTGCATTCACCCAAAAACCGGTAAAGTTTGCATTCCGTTCAACGCGAATACGGTGGATAAATTCGATCTCGACAAAGTTCCAACAATTACAACATTGATCGAAGAAATAAATAAATTTGATCTAAAAGATAAAACTGAACAAGAGACATACGACTTGAACGCAAAAAGAATAAAGGATTATAAAAAAACTAGCATTAATAAATCGTTACATATCTTTAATGAATTTCTTTGCAAGTTAGAAAATGAGAGAAAAGAGCAGAGACTCAAAGAAAGTGGTAAATATTTTAACTTTCATACCTAAAAAATAATCATAAACAAAAAATATCTTTATCTTTTTATTTTTCAGATGAGAAAATGGAATTTTAGAATATATCTATACTTTTTTTTTAGTAAAATTATAAATAAAATTAAAACAGAATAATATAATTTTTTGATTTGTACGGAAATTTGCTTCTCTTTAAGTAAACAAATCATGCATATTAAATCCTATCAAATATGCTAAAACTAAGTCTAAAACCTGTGATTCTTGCTAATGTCCAACAAAATTTCAAATACTTAACTCAAAGTAAAAGACAATAAATTCTTAAAATTTTTGTCTATTATACGATACAAGTAAAAGATTTTTATGAAAGATGTTTTGATATCAGTGCATGTAAATATTCGAATTAAGTATATTTGCCATGTTTTGATTACTATTTTGATGTTTAATAATTAAACTCTATGTATCATAAAACTAAATTAATAGTTAAATAATAAACATTTTATTAATTTAAATAATAAACATTTATTTATTTCATTTTTCACTACATAATTAAATCATATAAATCACACAAACAAAAATAATAGTTCAAGAAATTTCTGATTACTTACATTTATAATTTTCGACTACTAGCGCCATCTATGATTTTGATCTCGAAGCTCGGATTCGGTAATAGGAACACAGAATGTACGAGAAGCTCATTGAAACAAGCACCTAGCGCCATCTATGTTCGTGTTACCAAATTTGAGCTTTGAGTCGAAGCTCACAGATGGCACTGATGTTACTCGAATAGTTTACTAACTCTGGTTATGTGCTTCTATAATACATTTTAATAAATCAATTCGGCAGTGGAAAATTCACCAATTACACACTATCTGTGATTAATTTATGAACTTTTATAATTGCATCGTAAAGCCAGATTCTTCAAGAACTTTCCAATATATTTTTCGATATAAAATTGTCCCTAATTAATTAATTATTAATAATTGTTCTGCGCAGTGTTTGAATTGTTGTCGAAAATTGTCGAAGACGCCATTGGTTTTTCATTAATTACTACCCTTTACGCAATTAATTTATGAAACTTTATGCACTCATTATAAAAACAATGTTCTTGCGAATCTTCTTATATAACTTTTGATCACATTTTGATTCTAGTTTCGTTTAGTATTAAATATTTTCACGGAAGGTCGTGATGGTCGCCGTTACGAAATCATAGACGCCATAAAACAAAAATTAGTAACTAACAATTTAGAGTTAAATTCTTTACGAATATTATATAAGAATGTAGCCTGAAGTTCCAGCTTTGCAATGAAATTATAAAAGTTCATAAATTAATTACAGAAATTGAGTAATTAATAATTTTTCATTGCCGGAGCCATTCTATTCTTTTCTATCCCCTCTCTGTCCTTGTCTACCACGTGACCAGCTCGTCGACGACCTCCTTGTCTATTCTATGTTCCTATCACTTTTCCGAGCAAATGATCCAAAACTATAGATGGCGCTGATCGCCGGCGGTAAAACTTTGATTCGAATTAGATACTAGAAATCAATTCGACAGTAGAAAATTAATAAATTTCCAAGTTTTTGTAATTAATTCATGAACATTTATAGCTGCACAGCAAAATTGGAATTACAGACAACATTCTTATACAATTTTTGTACATAATTTGATGCTAGTTAATTTTTGCCTTGGTGTGGTCAAAAAGTTTGTCAAGAAGCAATTAATACTTACATGAGCGATAGATTTTGTATATCCTGTATATAATGATTATATTTTTATGTTCTTTCTGTAGTAAATAAAATTGCTATAGAAAATTTTTTCTTGCATAGTATTCTTATTATTTTGTAACAAATATATACTAGCATAAGAAAACGTAAAAAATAAATTTTTTTATTTACAAATTTTATTTATAATTGTTTATTTACAATGTTTTCGTAAGCGAAAAATGCATATAAAATATAAAATAGATTGAAAAGAAAGAACTTCGGGGTGTATAGATAGGGAATCGAACCCCGGCCTTCAGTGTGGGAGTTTTCGAATGTCACCGTTAGACCACAACAGCATTTAAAAGCGGTAGGAAATAAAGCTCTAGTTATAGAGGTAATAAAACTTTAATCTTAAATATTTCAAAAGCTATTGAATAATTGCATCTATTATGATATATTTTCTTGAACTGCATGACAAAATCTACAAATCTGCACAGTTTCAACTAAATCGATGACTCGAAGGACTTGTATTCTCCTGTAAGGAAAACTATGAAAATAATAATGAAGGCGGCGTAGTAATGGTAAGGAGTATGTCTTTAGCTTTAAGTGGGGAAACTGGTAAACAATGGTGGGAGTAATATATCGACAGCGGAGAATAAATTCAAGAGCTTTGACGTAGATGATCAATCAACGCATTTAATACGCATATTAATGTTTCTGGAGTTATATTACTAAATGTTCTAATGATGTGGTCTTTCGTATTTCCTGAAGTTGTAGGCAACTCAAGACGAAAACCATTTTTTAGGTACTCTCAAAGATAATCAAGTAAATTTAAAACCATAAACAAGAATCATATCTTGCATTCTGATGGATTATTATTGTAACGAAGGTGTTTATCAGTTTGTATAGACTGATGACTTATTACTAAGGAATTGATTTACGCAACAATAACATGGAAGATTCTACATGTTAGTAAATAAAGACGAGCGTTATATTTGGATTCCTCGTATATTAGTAATTATATTACTAATATAAACATTTAACTCAAAGTTCTTACGTTTTTTCTATAAAATTTCATTCATTATCCAATAATTAGTCTTTTTTTTTGACACAGTATTAGCACGAATCATTAATAAATTTACAAATCACAAAGAAACATATCTTTTAATTTTTTGACCATGCTGTTAAATAATTCTAGAGTATTATGTAAGACATTAATTTTTCGTAAACACCAAATCACTTTAAAGTATTAAAAGAAACAACCAAAACTGCATTCTTCGGATGTTTTAACGTACTGCCTGACGGGAAGTAAAAGAATAACGCGTACATTCCATTCTGTCTCGTTCTGCCACCATATCGAATGCATTCGTAACCGGTTAGCTCTCACGAACGCCACCTTAACTACGCTGTAGAATCGTGACCGAACCAGCACTAATTCTATTTGTATCTGCCATTTTGCGATCGGTAAACAGGCGCGTCTTTTCATTCAAGAATTCAATTCCCGGAAATAGAAGTTCAGTCGCATGTAAATCGATTGTGATATAGTGTCTCTTAATGACCGACTGACGTCAGCAACGAAAAGCCGTGACGAGATAAACTTTTTTCTCTACCTTACCATCCCGACCAGTGAGTCATAATTGCACGGTAATGACATTTGTGTCACACGCGACATGCACTCTACGTTTCACCTGCTAAACGCTTTCTCAAGGTCCCCGTATTTATATTCATCTTGAGACAACTTCATTTAATGCACCTACACATTGTCGGTAATCGTGTTTTATTTAGCGTATTTTTCGATAATATTTCAAGCACGATTGTTTTAGCTCAATTTAATCGGTGCATTGTTTTATTTACACTGGACCGTTTTTACTCATCTACTAGCCTTGTTCCTCTCTCAACGATACATGTAAGTATTTCTCCACGACCGTGCGATTCTCACACGTCAACTTCGATCTCGTTCCTACTACGCGTAACACGATTCACACTCTGATTTATTTACGCTTTTCCGTTATTTCGTGATTCGCGGAATTCCCTGTAATCATTCTCTGTTGTCTTGTGATCGCTATCAACTCGTTATTAGTAGGTTAGATTGACATTCGTCGTGTATGGATGCGTAGGTACGCATCGTAATACAATTTTTTTTCTTCAACGAACGGAACTTTCACCACAATTGTCACTCTAAATTGTGCATATTAATAGAAGTCTTAATCTGTATTTAATTCTTATTTTTGATTTCATCATTAGTTTTATTATTTCTTTGTACCTAACTGTCAATTATTTCGAATTTATGAGTATATAACTGCATCTATTTTATTTACAGGATGCCATTGTATCATTAATGAAATAGGACAATTTGGAGTTGTATTTAACTTTCTAAACAACTAATTAATATATCAAACCGAATTGGAATATTCTTAAAATGATGGACATTGACCCTCCACAATTTGTATCTAAAGATGACGAAATTCAGTATTGGATGGAACTTGCCCATCAAATACATAGAAAGTGAATTATCTTTATATTTCTAAATATTGTAAAAGTAGTATATCTCATTACATATTCATTTAAAATTAGATTGAAATTGATGGAATGTTTATTCATAAAATAAATATTATTGTGATACTATAGGAAAGTAGATATAGAAAGAGAGTTGGAAGAATTTCAAGAAAATTCACAGTTACTAGAAAATGAATTAGAAGCATCATTAGAACAAGCAGAAAAAACTAATAGAGAATTACGACAACGAAATACAAGATTGGCTACTGAAGTTGAACAATTAAGAACAAGATTAGATCAACAAACAGCAGATTGTGCAATGTTTCAAGGAAAGACTCAAGACTTACAAACACAGCATGACCGTTTATTAAAGTACATAAGGGAATTAGAACAAAAAAATGATGACTTGGAAAGGGCTCATAGGTATATGAATATTATTTTATTGTGCTAAAAATTACATAATAAATTAGTATAGAATATTTAATATCAATTTTTATCTACCTTAATTTTGCAGAATAAATAAGGTAACAGAAGAGGAAATAGAAGCTAAACTTAATTCTGCCATTGAAAAGAATGCTTTGTTGGAATCAGAACTTGATGAAAAAGAAGCTCTAAAAGTTATAGTGCAGAGATTAATGGATGAAATTAGAGGTTAAATAATTAATTAAAAATTTTATATTTTAACTGAACAAATTGTTTCTAATAATTAATTTTATTACAGATTTAAAACAAGAAATCCAAATTCAAGAAAGGCATCAACCAGATAATGATAAATCAGTCGACAGAGTTCGTAACCATGTTGATAGTAATAAACTTCAAGTTGAATTGGAAACACACATGTCGCCTAGTAGCCCAATAGTACCACAATCCATACCTTCAAATAATACAACAACTTCACCATTAAAAAGTAAGATCCATAATACTCTTCGTAAAACTAAGCGCATGTTTTGCTTTGGACCTAAAAGATGATCTTTATGATTATTAAAATTAATACTCGACAGAAAAAATACTTGTATCTAACAAATCAAAAATTATTATGATCAACTGGTGGATACAAAATTTGAACTTAATTGTCTTCTTAATGTAATATTATATATATATTTTGTATATTATCTGACATTTTTTTATGATAAATGAATTTTTTTATTTATTAATATTTAAGACTAACCAAATAAAAGTTTGGTCTAATATTTGTGCTTGATTAACATACTTTAGTGTGCTTCAATTAATTTTATCTTTCTGTGTATATATATATACATATGATATTGTTAACAGCGAAATAAAAATTATTTTAACAAACTTGTTCTTTATTTTAGTTTCTAAATATTACATTTTAAATACACAAGGATGTTAAATTAAAATTTTGTTTATATTTTATTAAAGTGTTATTGTGCAGTTTAATATTTTATTTATTTTGTATCAACTTTACTATTGTACATCTGTAGTAATTTATATCTTTTCCTGTTTGCAATTAGTTGGAAACAGAGTTGTAGGGGGTGTAACAGGAAACAACAATAACAATAATAATGTGAATCCACCTTTGGCATCGTGTACAAGAATATTAGCAATGAACATGATTGGTGACCTTATGAGAAAAGTTGGTGTAAGTATTATGTTTTTATGTTCTTTTGTGTTAAGAGCACACAATGATATATGAAAGTAGCTTGAAGCATGGCTTATGTACCTTTGAGTTTTAAATGTATTTAGTTGCCATAGATATTGAATTCGGTATTGGCAACTATTCTAATTTGCATAATCCATTTTTATCTTTTCTTTTTCCCTTTTTTTTAAAAAAAAATACTTGATTTATTTGCTGTGAAATGTTTTTGTCATAAAATAATTTAATTTAAATAATTTGTATTTATAAAATGCTTTAATATTATATTAGTTGATGATACTGGTAGTGTGATGTAGTTGGTGTTTTGGTAGCTTGACAGGTGGGTCTGTATGGACTGTAGGAGGGTAAAGTGCACTTGTCTGGGTGGGAAAAAAACAATTTCTACTACACCTACCGATTTACCATCTATCCAGGTTCATACACCTACTCATTGTATATGGCAACAACCTAGATCAACCAAGTGCTGATCAAGTTTTTGTGTACAGGTCTTTATTTGATTTCTTTTGTTTCTATCGCATATTTTTTTTCTGTACACATTCACCATTCCTTGCATCCTGCCTTAATTGTGCTATGTGTAACTGGTATCGCCAATTTCAAACATTCATTTTTAATATTTTCTTTAATCATAATATAAATATTGACAAATAATAATATTTTTAAGAAATGTAATAATATCCTATTTAACAATAAATATTTAATCATATAGGCATTGGAGAATAAGTTAAACACCTGTCAAAATCCATCTCGAGAGGATCAAGCTGTCCGTGATCTTTACAGGTAACATTAGAACAATGTTATAATATTAAAAAGTCACGTCATTGTCTTTGTATCGTTGTGCACTGCGTGTATTTGTAGTAAAGAAATATCATGTATCAGAAGTATGAAAATGAATGAAAAAAAATTAATAAATTTTTTTTTTGTATGAATATTCCCTTCAGTGAAGGGATTTGTAATGACATTGTTCAAAGTGATACATGATAGTCATCAATTAAATCAATTGTACTTATTACTACTTTTATGTTAACTTTTAGTTATGTAGTGCTTCCTGTGAACGTTAAATTTACGAATTTATGGATGATGAAAGCTTCTCATGATCCCAGTTCTCTAGCTTTTTAGTTATTAAAATGTTCAAAACATTTAAGAAGACTGCATTAAGTTTTGAATAGCTCATATTATCGCTTGCGCTACTAATTAAAACGGAGCATCTTGTTTTTTCATGTTCGTATATGTAAATTTTTTTATGCGTTCTAATTGTTAATAATATCCTTAGAGAAAGTGATCAAAATTAATCAATATGGTATTAGAAAATAAGCTAAATTTCAAAGCTTTTATATTAATTTCATTTCCTCTGATCATTTAATAATTTTTTTGCATTCTATAGTTAATCTTTATCGTTTATCATATGTTGATGTAAACATATACCTAATATAAGAGGTATATAATTAGCTACTTAGCTTTTCTTTGTGATTTAAAAGAGTACAATATATCAATCTTTTATGGTAATTTGCTAAGATCTTAATAATCTAATTTGTAAAAGACAGAAATTTCTATTAAATTTAGACCATTTTTAAATATTTAGCAATATACGTTAAATCGATTTAGGACATGTCTTTTCATTTAATTGTGTATACCTTTTTAGTAACTAAAATTATGAGAAAATTCCATTATTTTTTTATTATTAAGATCTTTAACAAACCAGATTAGCATTTAGTTTTAATAGTTCCATTTAAGTATTAAGTATATGTAGAATGAAATTCCATTAAGTTAATTACTGTTATTAGTGTAATATATAAGACAAATAGAAACATTTGGTATTGTACACAAGTTATAGATACACCAAAAATAATTTTTAATGAAAATCAAGATTTTCATATTAATTACATTACAGAATTTAGCTTCTAAAATTATAGTCTAACTTTTTAGATTAAAATGTATGTAAGTTTTAGTACAGAAAACTTTCCATTTTATATTTTTCAATACATTATGAAATAAACATAAGTTAAGTACTTTTTATATCACTAAGAAATTCTTTTGCGCATTTGATTGATCTAATAGTTATACAAATTTTTGTCAAAAGCTATTAGAATCGAAATTATTAAATTTTAATAAAAGTAGTTACTAAATTTTATGATGTATGACAAATGCAAAAATAAGTTGGAAGACTCAAATATTTCATAATATATGTATACTTGTACATAATAATTGTATATACTTACTGAAAGTAATAATTTGTGCAATGAAATTAAAATATTTTTTTAGATTATAAGACCAACAAATACAAATTATGAAATACCAATTGTAATCATTAAATTTTTACTGAAAGAATTTTATCATTCTATAATGGCATTAATTGATACAAAACAGTGCTGTTAACAATGAAATTGTGTGATCTATAAAAAAAATATTTATGATTCATTTTAGCAATATTTTGATATGAAACACAAATAGTACTCTATGAAATTTAAATTTTTAGAGTGAAGTCTCTATAGTCTTCCCTGTCATGTAACAAAAAATGTCAAGTAACAAGTTTCTACAAACTTCAACATTAATTCTATAATTCAACATTAATTGCATTGTTAATTTCTGCATTTGTAACATGTTTTTCTGCATGATATTTATGTGTCACTTCCTTACTTTTGTTGTTAGTAATATTCATAAAGTGTATGCAATAAAATTACCCAAGGTATTTTTCATATTAAATTACTTAGATGTATATTAAATGTGCACAAAATAGAACTTGCGTTTTGTTGTTCAAATCATGCATTAACATAAAATATTTAATGTAAATAAGATTCATCTTAAAGAAAACCAAGTTTCATTGAATTGTAATTCAAGGTATCTTTCATATGCATACTGTACAATTTATGCATAATCCATAATCATGTACAGCATTTCTCAATCTTCTGCTATATTCCTGTTGTTGTATCTATCTATGCATAGTTTAATATATTAAGTTGTACATAATATATTAAATAAAATAATAACAAAATAGCAAATTTACAATAAACAATTTAAAATAAAATAATGTTCCGAAACTAATTGTGCATTATTGTATAAAATACTACTAAAATACGATTGGGAAACGCTGATTTAAATGTATATTTGTTTATTATATTTAGGTATTTATAAATTATATCTCTCAATGTAAAATGGTAACAAAAGAATATTAAATTTTTTCAATTAGGACTAGACGGCAAGTTCGAGGTTTTGCCTCTGGCAACAGCAACCACATTCGATTATAAACAACGGATAATATTCCAAGAATAAATTTTGTGCATTGTATGTGTACGGCTATTAATCGTGTTTTTTTTAATTAAAAAATCTGACATTAAATTATTATAAATTTGTATTATAGAAACAAAATTGTTTCGAACAATTTATTTATTATTTATCTACATTTCGATTATTTAATCTTTTCTAAGATTGCGATTTTTTGAAATTATTCTTATTTTTCTTACAATTCAAATATATACCTATTATGAAGGAAATTTGTAAATAAACATTCGAAATTGTAAGTATAAAATTAATCTTGTGATAAGTGAAAATTCTAGTTAAGTATTATAATTATGTTGTGTAATTATACACAAATGATATGAAGAAGAGGTACTTTGGTAAAAATCAAGTTGTTTCAGATAAAATTTTGTAAATACATATTTTTACATGACTTTTTACGTTAAAATAAATTGTTCAAGAATTAATTTTACAACTCTTGCTCATAATTTAAAAAAGAAAAAACAAAAAATTAATATACTTCATCATCGTCAAAATTATTAACTATCCATTGTAATAACTTGATTCAACGTGTATGTTATGCTTTATTTTTCTGTAAGATCTATTCTTTTTGTAATTATTTAGTTTATTTTACTTTCATTTTGTACATGGTATCTTTTCAATAGTTTATTGCTATATTTCAATATTTTCTTATAAAAATAATGAACAATTTTGATTGTTCATTAATTTCTGAAACAATATTTTAGTGCAACTTTTATTACACCCATTAACAGCTTTTGTGATTATAGCTTTAATAGCATATTATCACAAAGAAGTATTTTTTGAACACTTAAGCTGTACCATGCTGTGCAAATTTTCATCTATATTTAGAATTGGATATTGTATGCAATGAGAAAATAGCAACTTATCACTTAGTTCATTATACGTTAATTAAACGTATAAATATTTGTATGTTTTTATTATGGAGAATATCCTTTATTTTTTTCTAATACTGAATATTAAACAAACCAAAAATCCTAATTTGGTAGACATTTAGTACCAAAGTTTCGTGTTAGTTAAAGCTATATCATATAATATAGCGTACATAGTGTTTTTCACATCAATTATTTTGATTTAATTTTTTATTATAGCTCTTTTTATAATAATCTGCCAATTTTCCAAGTATAATTTAATTCTATGTACTAAATCCTTTAAATTTCAATAATTTTTATTATAATTATATTTAAAATTTATATTTATTATTAAATATTTAAAATTTATTTGAAATTAATTTAATTTATAATTAAATTATATTTAAAATTAAATATTTATAAAATTTTATCTGGAAATAACTAGTACATGATTTCTACTTGAGTGCTTTCTCTTAAATAAACACAATTTATGAGCTCTTATTTTCAATGTATAGTTCTAGTATGATTGGATCTTCAACCATATTAAAAATGGTATTGTAACACTTAGTGCAAATCTAGCTTTTAGAGAGTGTTAGATATACATCTATTTTTTAATAACGAAAAAAATTTTTTGTGTTGTAAAATAATTCAATTTTATACTTTAAAATACGCAAAAGCTATTCAATTATCTATTTCAATATAAATTATATGCTTTTATGCCACTGCATAATTATAATTATAAACTGCTTTAAATTCTGGAACATTCGTATAAAGTAGAACCATACTAACTCAATTAGCTAAAATTTAACATATTCAATTATATTATTGAATAAAATGAAGATTATTAATTCGTAGTTTTCGCTTAATGTATAAACTAAAAAAAAAAAAATTATTTAAATGAAATTATATAGTACCAGTTTACGCTAATAGTTAATTGTATCTGAACTGAATTTTCGAACGAAAAAAAGTAACAGAATACCCAATATTTGTACTATAAATTTGTAAAGGTAAATTGAACTATTTGTAAAATAAAGATATTGTAAACAATCTTTCAATCAATGCATAATTAAAACTCCTTGAACCTAATCTACTTAAGTAACAGTGCATATTTCATATAAGACAGAAAAAGGTAAGTTAGTGTTATTTTGAAGATTTATTTATGAAACGTTTATCTTTACACGAACAATGAATAGTTGACTGATTGAAATACCTTATACAATTTTCGTACAACCAGAGTTCTAGCATGGTAAACACTACATTGAATGCCTACAAAGAAACTGTCTTACTTTCTAATGCACATTTTACTATGTATTGTACCAATAATGATAATGATGACAAATATAATAAAGCTGTAATAAGAAACTAAATACTTCTGATCTTATTCAATCTTAAGTGTACTTTTAGAAGAATTAACAATTTCACTTGTCTTTTATTATGATTATTTATCTTCTGGTTTTAGATTTTTTTTTAATAAGTATTCTTACTTGATAAAGTGTAAAATGACAAAAAGATGTAAATGAAATTAACGAAGTAAAACTCGTAACTGATAATTTTTGAAGAAATAACATACTTTCTACGTTTGTACATTAATACCAAAAGATGAAAACTACCTATATGTTAAAAACAGTTTATACCAATTTTCGTATCTATTTTCCAGAAATCTGAAATTTAGATACGTATTGTAAAGGATGAACATGTCATAACTTGTACATGGTTATGGAGTACAACATAATATGTAGTTTGGAATGAAAATGTTTCATCCATGACTGTTACGAATGATAATAATAGTAGTAAATGGTATGTATGGGAGTTACATATTATTTAAGCACGCTCGCCACGAATTCGTCGAGCCAGTTGGATATCCTTGGGCATAATTGTAACACGTTTTGCATGGATAGCACACAAGTTTGTGTCTTCAAATAAACCGACCAAGTATGCTTCTGAAGCTTCCTGTAAAGCTCCAATTGCAGCACTTTGGAAACGAAGATCAGTTTTGAAATCCTGTGCAATTTCACGAACCAATCTTTGGAAAGGTAATTTCCTAATCAATAACTCAGTTGATTTTTGATATCTTCTGATTTCTCGAAGAGCTACTGTACCAGGCCTAAAAATTGCATTTCATTTTAGATATATATGAAATTTATTTTAATGAATACATATTGATATGTTTATTTAAAATTTACCTATATCGATGTGGTTTTTTTACACCACCAGTAGATGGTGCACTTTTACGTGCTGCCTTTGTGGCTAGCTGTTTACGAGGTGCTTTACCTCCAGTTGATTTACGAGCTGTCTGCTTAGTACGTGCCATTGTTTACTCTAAAATAATACAAATATAATTAATGAAAAAATTTCTATTTATTTGAAACTTTTAAAAAATATACTTTTTATATTAAATCGGAAAATTGTAGTATACATGTAAATATAAAAGTTTATACATCAATATATTTGTTATTCAATTTATTTTTTACATTACACATAAATAATTTTGAAGAAACGTATTTTCAATCGTGAACGAACGCGGGAAAAATTATTTTAAAAGGTATACTTGATAACTAGAGTAAACGAAGTTTTGGAGTGGGAAGAAAAACATGGTGGGGTAATAAGAGTGGGGGTATGTTCCGTTGCTGTTCGTGCGGAGGAACCGCGCACCGAGGAACGCTGCGCATTGCGCAATGCACAAACTTTCGTTCCTCTTGTACCGACGCGAATAAAAGCCACGCTAACTAGAAAAATGTATTATCCTAACGAGCAGGTATTTTCACGTCTCCCAATTATTCCATTGATAAACGGAATCATAGCTTGTCCAATAAAATCGAACAAATGACAC
The DNA here is from genome assembly GCF_001483705.2 of Eufriesea mexicana. NCBI lineage: Eukaryota > Metazoa > Arthropoda > Insecta > Hymenoptera > Apidae > Eufriesea > Eufriesea mexicana. Next base: position 420,480 of record NW_016911671.1, on the reverse strand, counting down.
TCGTCGTGAAACAAATCGAAAGCGTCACTCGCGAGAAAGGCTCATGATACGATTCCCTCCACGAACGTCAATTGCAAAATGGAGGCAATACGACAGTACGTCGCGTTCGGACGTGAAAACCTGAGTTTTCCAACACTTTTCACTCTTCTTGATACACATTACATTGCCCACATACTTGCTGATACCGGTAATCACACATAACCGTAAATGAGATGCAATTTCGATAGATTTACATACCACTCAAAAGAAAAATTCTACGAGAAGCGAGAGCTAGCACTATCCGTTTCCTTGTACTTCGATGGCAGTGGACGCTCTCCCAAGTCACGACTCCCTTGTCCCTACCCCCTAGAAATTAAATCGCGAGAGGCACGTAAGCCCGCGGTGCAATGCATCCAATCGGAGGTCGGATAGCAGTTGAGCTTCATAGTGTGGCACATGCGATTGGCTCAGCCTCCTACGCCTAGAGTGCGAACCGAGAAGAACCCTGTCAATTGTAACATACATGATACTACTTCTCAGCAACCTCGTTTTACTTGCAATAATTGCCATTCTATTATTAATATTAATTAAATTGATAAGTATTCTTGCTTAATAAAAATTGAATACAGAAATCACAGTATATCGGAAAAAAGTAGCCCTGTAATTGATGCTCAAACTGTGTTGAACTTTATACATATATCCATGAACACGCTTTGCGATTTTTGTCGTGTAATTCTGTCTGCAATGAAATCGGTCATTTCGTGGAAACATCCAGAAAAATATGTAAATTCTATAGAACATAACAAAGGATATGTCACCTCAACAGTGTGTAGTCGTTGAGAGTGTAATTTTTAATCATTATTCACAACTAATATATTTTTGACTGGAGTTAAACGATTATTCTGAGAAATAAAGCTTCTTCTACGTTTTCTGCTTGGAAAAAATAGACGCCATTGTGTATCTAAACGTAAATAACATTGTATCACGTTGAATTGATAAAATTATTGAATTTTGGCGCTTTTGTAAATTGAACTCTATAGCGGAAATAGTATAGTCGTGAACTCGATTAGATCGATGATTTTTTTAATTTCAGATAGCATTTTGACTTGAATTATATCTGTATTTTATCACAAAAATTTTGTAAATCAACACGTATATGAGAAGGGATTGTTATCAATGGTATAACTCAATGTATTTCTGACAATAAATTTTTCGTATTTATTATTATATATTCATAGAACATATATCATAATAATGTGTTTAAAAAAACAACAAAATCACGTAACTACAAAATGTTATTTACATCGATGACGCAATCCTTTTATACTTATGTCGTATATTTGATAGTATTTGATGATAATAGCACCAAAACAATAATTTATCTTATTATAAAAAAATTTATAGTTACAAATTTTTTGTGAAGCGAAAAATTATATTTTAAGTTGAACAAGAAATTAGGAATACCTATCCAGTAAAATTACTCTTTTTCTATAAATAATTTAGTTTTAAGTTTTTTAATTAATAGATAAAATAATGAGTTCATTTTATTGGGAAGACAATCCACGTTAAGTTTATTAAAAAACTGTATAGATAATTTACATTAATTTAAAACGTTATAAATTACTTTTTCTATTACCATTATTATAATTATTAAAATAATAATAAGTAATTAATAATGAAATATAATTTTATGGTCAGAGACTTGTTAACTTTACTTAATTTACAAACATAGTATGTAAATGGAGATTAATTTTGATAATTTTGTAGTACAATTTTAATTAATAACACATAGATCATCACATTTTTTATGTATAACTCAGTAACACTTTCTCTTTTCTGAAATTCTATTTCGATATTATATATATTTCTTTCTATGCAAGAATAATCTCACACATTATAAATTTATCTATTCTAAACTATAATTTGACAGTAATATAAATATAATAGTAAATGTAACTGACATTTTCTGCAAAATATTAAATCTATATGCTGTATTGCTTATATATCGCTTATGTTACTTATTGTTATACATAATAATAAAATATGAATTATGTAAAATGATATTACTATTCATTACAAACTACATACTCCGCTTTGTGCCTTCTACATAATCGTCTATAATTAAATTATAAATGTATTAAACTAAATTACTTAATATGAGGGATAGATACTTAATCTCTGCATTCTATAGCTCATAGGGCTTGGCAGTGTTTATCTATAGTAATGGTTCATGAAAAAGAATCTTAGTCACAATGAATTTGATTGTAAGGACATTCAAGAATATGACAACATGAATTTGAAAAAAGAAAAAATTCAAAGAATTTGTGATATGAATAATTGTTTAAGCACGTTCACCACGAATTCGTCTTGCTAACTGAATATCTTTAGGCATTATTGTAACACGTTTAGCATGAATTGCACATAAGTTTGTATCTTCAAACAATCCAACCAAATATGCTTCAGAAGCTTCTTGCAATGCTCCAATTGCAGCACTCTGGAATCGTAAATCTGTCTTGAAATCTTGTGCAATTTCTCGAACTAGACGTTGAAATGGTAATTTTCTGATCAGTAACTCAGTTGATTTTTGATATCTTCTGATTTCTCTGAGCGCTACAGTACCAGGCCTAATAAATAAAATATATCATTGGAATTAATAGAATAATTAATTATATCACAGATAAAAATTTTATGCAACATTTTTACCTATAACGATGTGGTTTCTTTACTCCACCTGTAGATGGTGCACTTTTACGTGCAGCTTTGGTTGCAAGTTGCTTCCTAGGAGCTTTACCTCCTGTTGACTTACGTGCAGTCTGCTTAGTACGTGCCATTTCTACTAGAATAAAATTTTATTATTACAAATGAAGAATAATCTATTTTTGTTTTAATATAAATGATCTTTATATAAAAAATTCTTTCATCTATTAAATAAGAAAGATCAATATTTATTGAACAATATAGTTATTTCCCTATAAAAGGTATTGTCTATTTCAAATTATTTCACGTACACTTAAAAATACGTTATATTATAAAATCAAATTTACAACAAATTGTAATCAAACGTAAAATGGGATCCGGTTTCCCTCCAAAAGCAGACACAATAAACAAAATGGCGACTGGTATGCATGTAGTACTGCTATGTACAAGAATTTGCACACCATGGAACTATCATAAGTTTTTTCAATACAAAATGACATTATTTATAAACAATATGAATGAAAATAATGTTAAATGTTGTTTTTATTATATTCATTTGACCATGAAATCAAATAAACGTACCTGCTATTCAATCGTTTTGTATGTAACAAAATCTCCACACAACCACTTCCTTCGAACGATATTAGACTTATGTCGGTTAATGTTTTTTCAGAAACGTAGTTTGGTCTTATGAGCGATAGGTGACAGCACTGTGTTGAAATATACATCACAGGATTGGTTGTCATTTCATAACATCATTTACGATTAGTCAATTTCTGACGAATAAAAGTATTTGTTATGGAATTTACAAGTTCATAACTATTTTAATATCATTTCATTTATCTCATGTGTCATGAACAGTAACATTGTAATGTGTGAATCATATTTTCTTAGAAATAGATATATTTAAAATTTATATGCGTCATATATTTGCAACATATATGATACAGGTGACTATATGTACTAACTTTTATGTCAGTACATTGATCCAGATAAATATACATGTGCCATTTATTTTGTAAAGAGGTTTTTCAACTTTTATAATAGAAAAAAGTAACTAATAGTTCATAACATAATATAAAGTTTAATAAAAACAATAGATTGAACAAAATTTATATAAATGTATTTTGTCAATAGATATATGGATATACAAATTTCACTTTTTATATATTAATTTGTATAAGACAATAATGGTATAATTTAATGACAAAAGCAATTAATGTCTTCAAAATATCGTCAAAATATGGTTAGTTAAGTGAAAATCACATTTTTAAGGCATATTCTAAAATAACGTAATATAAAAAATAAATACTCTAAACTCAATTTTGTTGATATATGTGATTAAAAAATAAAAATTTTTTAAATTCAGTACTATAAAATAAATATAAACGTTTCCATGTATTTACTATTAATTATTGAAATAATTATTATTTTTCGAATACCATGGTACAGAAGTTATCAATATATTTTATTTTTCAAATGATCAATTTTATTGATTTACAATATTCCTTTTTATAGTTCACTACCTAATAATAGCATAAGAAGCAATAATAAACATTCGTTCTACAAATTACGCCATGAGATAATTATTATCCTTATATCTTCGTCAAAATCAATGTTATTCATATACATATATGCATAATATATGCATACAAATACATATATATATATGTATAAACTTTCAGTCATCAAGAAAATATTAGAACAAAATTTATTTACTAACATTCTAACTACAGCTATGTTAATTTAAATATGTTATTTAAAACTGTATTGCCAAAAATACGTGTCGTCAATATTAACTTTTTTTGTCATTTGCACACAAATGATGCTTCTTTTTTTTCTTTATTATTCAATTTGTACTGACATTCATTAGAATTCGCCTACAATCGTTAATGACAACGAAAACTTTTTACTGCATTTTATTTGTTACATTTCAGTATAGTCTTTCTTTCGGTATGCGACCAGATATGAAATGTTATTCGACCATCGTGCAGACGTTAGTATATTATTGGTTTATGAATAATTGCATCGGTTTGGCAGGACATGAACATCAAAAATGCAAGCCCATATTACTTTTGTACTTTATAAAAATTCTTCACATGGAATGCGAAAATTATATTATACTCTATTGTATGAAATCGTGTAATGTAAAATATGTTAATATTACAAATAAAACGATTACAAAAGACAATTTGCTTATTCAAAATTTTTGTTCCCCTTTAAAATATACTAATAAATAAATAAACCATGCTCTTACTGCATAATTTAAAAGTTTAAACTTAAATTTTTTACTTGATTTTAACATATATATAAAAAGAATGGTTAACCATTTCTGGACGATTTTCAGTAATTTAAAATGTGAAATTCAATATATATATATAAAACTATTTGAAAATATCTTAAATAGGACAAATATAAAATTTTTGTAAGAAAATATGATACTTAGAACACATCAAAATTATATACAAAAGTATGCACATAAATGTTTCATTGTTTTCTTTCGTTGGATTCTTTTGCAATCGCAAGAAGAAAGAAAAAAAGAGATGAACAACCGATCTAGCAATTTTACATTTTATATTAACCGCTGCACACATAAATGCAATTTTAATGCATAATAAAAGTATTGATAAATGTACAAAACATTTTGTTCTTTAGTAACTACAAGGTACTGCCTGACATTCTAAACGACATACATATAAGATCTATAACACCAACCATTTCTTTCATAATTAATAATTAAATACCAAATATTGTTAACTATGTGATAATATTTGCCATTCGACTTGATCATAAAAAAACGAGTGTGTGTGTATATGTATATGTGT